>NC_088923.1:14765000-14785000 GCF_038396675.1 Hydra vulgaris
AGGTGAAAATGTTTCAGATGTTAATGTAGAAGTAGAAGTTTATATAGGATGTGAAGAACCGCATAACCAAGATAGTGAAAGCAGTTTTTTTACGGGAGTTTATGTACAGATAGATTTAACTCTTCTAGAGCTCAATAGTATGTATGAGGACTATAACTTAAGAGTTGTTGAATCTTCAAAGAAGAGAACATTCCTATCAATAAACGAAAGAGAATATTATGTAAAAAATAACCTTCAATTTTTATTACTTTTATTCATTTTTTTTCAAAATTTATCATTTAGTCAATTTTAGGTGTGCCAAAATTGGCAGTTTTTGATTTTGTATTCAGGGGTTACATCAGTCCACATATGACAGATTCGACAAAATCACTAACAAAATAACAAGAATTTCTATTATGTCCACTTGAAATTAAAATGGATTACCAATTCTAAGACATTGCAAATCAATTAGAAGTATAAGAAGCAACAGTGCACAGAAGCTTTCACAGAACTTTAGACATACTTGTTGCAAGGTTGTCACTTTAAATTAAATGGCCTGGAAGAGAAGAACATAGGCAAACAATCTTAGTGTGCTTCAAAGAGTTTGACGACAAAGTTGTTGTTATTGTGGACTGTTTTGAGCTTGCTGCGGAGAAACCTTCTGGAGCTACAAATCAGATTCACATTTACTCGCAATATAAACATAACCAGACAGTGAAGTTTTTGATAGGTATCACTCTCCAAGGCACCGTGAATTTCATTTCAGAAGGTTGGACGATCATCTGACAAATATATTATTGAAGAAAGTGGTCTGCCTAATAATTTGTTGCCGGAAGATATTGTGATGGCAGGTAGAGGATTTAAGATAAATGACGAAGTCCAGTTTTACAGACCTAAATTCCTGATTTTACTCGGGGGAAAAAACAAATTTACCCAATAGAAGTAGAAAATACTAGAAAGATTGCCTCTGTTAGAAAAGAAAGTTTGCCATATTACAATCTACCATTCTATTGGAATTCTTAAAAATAGAGAAGACTGACCAGAAATCTACTATTGATAAAATTGTGAAAGCGTGTTGCTGTTTGGTAAATTTATATCCTTCAATAATACCATTTGATTAATTAGCATACACCAAGTTTCAAACACAATCTTACTATGTCTTCATTTTTATTTATGTACACAAGTAAGTTATTTTTATGTAAACAAAAATTTTTTTTTAAATTTTACAATAATACGAGTATAGTGTATAAAGTATAAAGTATGTATAAAGTACAAATAAAATTATGTTTTAAATTTATAAATTTGATCACTTTTAATATAAAAACTGATAAATAAAGGTAATTTAATTTTTTTAAGCTAAATTTATCAATAAAATATTTGTTGTAACATGTCAGTGCTGGTTATTTGTTTTTTAATTTGTTATTAAAATATCCTTGTGTATTCAGACAAGAAATAAAAGAACCATTTTTTTTCACTGAGTTTTGTTTATAGTCGTTAAGGGATAAACATGGCCGGCTTGAGTCTGCGTACCACGTGAGTAAAAACAATCAATTGCAATTTTAAGCTTTTTAAAAACTCTCTCCCTTTTGTTGTTATAGCATATTATATCTTTATATATCAACAGTAGAACTTTAAAATATTTTAATTTGTGTTTTAGAAAATTGGAAAAGATTTTAAAAAATCAATATGCAAACGACAGGATTTGAACCCTCACGTTGTACTTCGGCCACTAAGACACACTAAACTGCTAATTTTTAACTTTACTTAAAAAACAAGATGGAATGCAATAAATAACTTTTTAAACGGCAAATAAATGCTTCAAATCAAAGTTAAGGAGATTTCGCCGCAACGCAATTTTTATTTAAAAGTAAAACTTCATAAAATAAAAATATCTATTGAACTTCAGAAATGTTTTTATATTAAAAAATCGAAAAAAAGAAGTGGAAAAGCAAGGAAGGCGGTCCACTTCAGAATGATGCGACCTAACCAATTCGGCCACTAAGGCGCATTGTTCAATGAAAATTTTAAGAGTATTTAATAAATAAAAGATTTATAAAACGGTAAATTAATGCTATAAATCAAAATTAAAGAGATGTTGCCGCAAATCAATTTTAAAGTAAAAGTAAAACTGTAAAATTTGATGAATGTTTTAACATTACATAATTTAAAGTTTACATAAATTAGATATTTGCATACACTTTCGTTCACATTTTCTGATAGAAAAAGTGCTGCGTCTCATTCTCGCCATTAACTCGGGTGCAATGGCTGCCGTGAGTACCGTGTTAAACACTCACAAATGGGTAACAGCATTAAATTCCTTATTAAATTTTAAAATATTATATGATTTTGCCAGCATGTGCTTACACTGTTTTGTGAATGGAAGGTGGTACTTTAAGCCCATCATATGTCTTTAACAATTTCCAATATGTATTAATGTAATATTTATCATTTTTTCTGGATCAGATGGATCTTTGCAATTGGTTGCAACTAGATTGTTATGTAACCTGATAATAGTTTTTTCATCAATTTCTAAAGTTTTGCTGAGTAATAAAGAATAAGGAAAAACTCTTTGGAAAAGATTTCCGGTATTACTTCTTCCTAATTCGCCAGCTCTTAGTTTTTCAAATCCAAACCGAGTTCTTCAAAATTGGTTAAATTTTTTTCACAAAAGATATTGATCTTTTATAAACTTTTTTACTTTCCAAGTTTTTATTTCAATTCTATATCTAATAAGGGAAGTTGTTGTACAGTGGATTGAGGGGCACAGTGAATAAGAGGCATTTTCTCAAAGATTAGAATTTTATTCATCTTGATAATGTAATCATTTTATGTGCTCATATATCAGCCATCTTTATTTATAGTTGTTACCACATAATTTTTAACTACAGGTTTTCAGTAGGTAATTTTTGTTTTCTGCAATCTAAAATAGATTTTCTTATGTTTGTTATGGAGATCTTGGTTGAAATAATGGAGATCATGGTTGAAATAATGGAGATCAAGATTAAAATAATGGAGATCATGAAATAATAAATATAAAAGTTAAAATAATAAAAAAGTTAAATAATAAAATTTGAAGTTTTTAATTCGGATTATTGATGTTTTTTAATTCGGATTATTGATATTTTTTAATTCGGATTATTGATATTTTTTAATTCGGATTATTGATATTTATGCTTCCTTTAGTAGTTTAGCTTTTCCTTTAAACAACACTTATGTTCCAAAAAATTAGACTTAATTTAAGTCTAATTTTTTAAATGCGCCCTTAAACTTCCCCTATGTAAAATAAATTCAAAAAAGTTGTTAAATACCATGTGATGCTTCTTCTTACCCCTGCTATTTTTATTTATATTATGGTTTACGACTTTAATAAATTTATGTAGCAATAATAAAATAAAAAATCCACTATCTACATTACCAAAAGTATTTGAAATTTAAATAAAAAATATTTTTTTTTCAATAAATAATACAAAAACAGATTTACTTGAGTTTTTCATGCTTTGAAGTGTAGCTTTCACGCTTTAAAGATTTTTTGCTGTGTTTCTGTAATGAATATAAAAAAAGTTTTATTCCAAGTTTTTTTTATCTGTTTAAAAGATCAACAGTTTTTAAAAAATATTTAGCGTTTACGATCGCGAATGATAGCAATCTGAGGGTAGCTAGACACTAGAGACTAAAAAATATCAAAATATGGAAAAGATACCTGTTTGAATTATTTTTTAATCCTCCGTCAAAGTTGAAATTGAATACTTTTGTAAAGAATTTTTACTTTTAATCCATAAAAATACTAGTACCAACTTTTTTATTTTATAAAAAAAGTTGGTAGTAAAAGGAAATTTTTTATATTTAACAGCTATGTTATAATATTTCCAATGATGTATATGTTGTTTATTTTTCGTTGATTTATATATTAAACAAATGATAATTACTAAAACACTACAACTTAAGAATATTTTACAAAAATGCGTTAAAACCCTAACTTCAACAAGCCACTAGATTCAGTTTGTCACAATAATTGCAATTTAAAGGAAATTTACTAAAGAAAATTTTATGTTAAAAACATAATGCAGTTCAGATCTACTTATTAGCTCTCTAAGAAGATTTTTGGGATGTATTAAAGAGCTTAGGGGAGAACTTGCACCCTTGATCCGTAAGCACCTTTGATCCTATAGCGTTATCTCCATACTTACATAACTTATTAAAGAGGGCTGATAACCACCTTTGATCCTATGATCAAAGGTGCATACACACAAAATGTTTAACCAATAAAGTAACATGTACAATATGTAATATTGTTTTTAAATATATTTTTTACTTCCAAAATATAGCCCTAATATATATATATATAATATATATATATATATATATATATATATATATATATATATATATATATATATATATATATATATATATATATATATATATATGTGTGTGTGTGTGTGTGTGTGTTTGTTAATAAAGTAGATTCTAAATAATTAAAATCTTTATAAATGTTCTTCCAAAAATTAGGAATATAGCAAAACTATATAAATATTTTTTATTTTTTTACAGTTAATTATGGTGTATCATAAAAAAAGAAAAACCGATAGACTACCTAGAGATAAAGTTAATGAAAATGAAATGCAAGCAGCTGTTAATGCAGTTCTTAATGGTGGTACAGTTTATCGTGTATCTAAAGGGAGGGGATTCAATTTAATGACACTTAAGAGTCACTTATATGTAAGGAAATGTCAATTAAATCCAAGTACAGTATGTAAACCTCACTGCTAACAAACAACTCTATTTCCGAATATATGGGAACAAACTCAACCAATAGCTGTTCATGAAGAGTTTGATGAGATGCAGCACCTCCAATAGGCCCCTTATAAGACTTAGGACCATTTGTGCTTCCATCTAATTCACATATAATGTGTCGCAGTGGAAGTTCAACTTGATGAAGCAAACATCCTAAAAGGTGCAAACTTCTTTTAAGAATTTTTTCGAGTTTTATAACCAAACCGTTATCTGCACCTGTATTAGAAGTTGTGTTATCTACAATAACAGCAATTAAGCTCTGAGCACTATTATATTCTGTTAAAACATTTGCAGTAGCGTTTGCCATGGTAGCGCCATTAGGTATAACTACATGGTAGTTCCATTAGGTATAACTACATGAGTCAAATAATTTTGTGCTGTTGGTCCATATTCTGCTGTAAATGTAAGATGATGTTCTTCTTTGGTTGAAGCAACAATAATAGGATCTTCATTAGTGTTATAACTGACAGAATGTACTAATGTAGACTTGTCAATTTTTCCATCAATTCCAATAACCTTTAATTCTTTAACATCAGCTAAGTGCTTAAGACTTATGATAGAGCTGATTCTTTTTTTTTCTCCAAAAATCTTTTTTTCAGTTATTATTTGTGATTTATTAAATTATTTTACAATACCATAGTCTATTAATACAGCTGTTGCCAATGCAGCTGTTGCAGCATCGCTAATTTCAAACCGTATAGCAGCTTTTGCCAAATTTGTTAAATGAGTATAATTTTTTTCAACTGGCACGGTTATAGAAAAGTCTGGATCAGATTCAAATTTATTATTGTTATCAAATAACTCAGTATCCAGATTGGAATCACATTGAATTTCCGCAGCAGGCAACTTAATACATCTTTTTATCTGCTTGTTAGTTTCTCTCTCTTGCTTTCTTTTTTCTCTCGCAGCTGTTTTTTTATCTACTGTACCAATTTGAAATCTTCCTGTTATTCCAATTTTAGATTTTTGATCTTTTAAATATTCTCTATCCAATGGTGGTACCTAAAACAATTTTAAACTTTTTTAACAAGGTGTTTACTCAGTTCAATAATAAACTTGTTAAAGTAACTTTAGAATGGAATAAATACAATAAAATAGTCTCAAATATATTTTACAATATCCTAAACACTTAAGAAAATTACAGTTCAAACCATCTCTTAGGCTTTTTTATTATTAATAATAAAACAAAATAAAGTATTTTGCTGACAAAATGGAAGAAAAGTACACTATTTTTTCACTCTGACGTGTATTTGATTGTTACTACCAGACTCTCTCCGAATTATTACAGATTAAAGAGTTAAAAAAAGTCTAATTTTTAATATTAAAATTATTTACCTTTTTGCCGCTTTCACAGAGACAAGCAAAGTGTGTTGTTTTGCAATCCAAAGGATTCTTACACTTAACAGATCTATGCATAAAAAAATTGCATGCATTATAAAAATATCTAAAATCTATTAGAATAATTTTAATATCATTTTTATAAAAAAGCATTACAGAAAAACTGAAAACAAAAACATATCATTAAAATTATAAAACTATATAAAATCATCCAATACAATCTTTTTAATTTAGCATTTAACTTAAAAAAATATCATATCAAGTTATAAACAATTATTTGTATTAAGTTTAGCACAAGCTAAAAATAAACATTGCATATAAAAATGAAATTAACAATTTTCCTAACCTATTATTGCAAGCTACTACTGGAAGTCCACAACCACAAGAAGACAAATCAAACAAATGCTCAAAGTTGTTATCAAGATATTCCTTGTTTTTGTTTGCATTTTTGCATTTTCCTTCAGCAGATAAAACTCTCTTAAGAAGTCTAGAGATTTTTTTGGCTACTGACTTCTGGTGGATCAAAGATGAAGATCTAAAAAATCTAAATGAAGACAATATACTTATAGAAGACTTCAGAAACTTAATCAAGACAATAATGTTAATATCGATTAAGGTAGGTGACTATTAATGAACAGGGGGCATGTGTGCATTTGGTTTTTTTAAATATTATGTATAACTTATATTTATATTTATTACCTATATCTGAGTGTATATTAGTCTAAATTATCTTAAAACAGGATATTTGCACTTTAATAAGCAACAAAACCTAAATGAGATTTTTTTTTTTATTTTTTAAACATCTTCGCTTCCAACAAGGCTGCAAGCAGCCACTAATTAAAGTTGGAAGTTACTGTAAGAGAAAAGATGAAGGTTGTAGAGCGAGATAACGATTGACGGACGATTTAAAAGATTGCAAATTAAATGAATCAGGAAAGCAAGATGAAGGAAGCGAATTCCAAAGAGCTGATGTTCGAGGAAAAAAACTAGACGAATAAGCATTTTTGGAGCACTTAGGAACAGTCACAGAAAAAGGATGACACTTAATTGAATGACGAGTAACACGAGAATGAATTTTAGTAGATGGCACAAGAGACGCTAGCTCTTTAGAGCAGTGCCCATTATAGTATTTGTAGAAAAGAGAAAGAGAAGCAACATTACGACGATGTGATAATGGTTGGAGGTTGGCTGCAAGAGCAGGTCCAACTATGTTTACAATGCGTTTTTGCACCTTGTCTAAAAGAGAAAGGACATCATTAGAAGATCCGCCCCATATATGGCAACAGTATTCCATACAAGGCCGGATTTGAGATTTATAGAGATAGAGAATTGAATCCAGAGTAAGAAAGTGGCGAGCTCGATAAAGAGATGCAACCTTAGCAGATGCTAATTTTGTAGTAGGTGACTCATCGAGTACATCACCGTTCATAAATATAGGAAGATCTAAATTATTGCGATAACGATTGGCTGAAAAAAATTGAGTTTTATCTGAATTAAAGTTCACCAGCCACTGTGAGCCCCATGCTGTAGCAGAAGTGAGATCCTTTTCAAGCTCAAATGCCCCCTCCAGGCAATCAGAGGGTGTTGGTTTCTTATCACGACAAGAATAAATGGTAGTGTCATCAGCAAACAATGCCACCTTAGATGAGAGAATATCTGGAAAATTGTTAATGTAAATTAAAAAGAGTATAGGGTCAAAGATTGAACCTTGAATAACCCCTGAAGTAACTGGATACGAAGAGAAATGCTGTCCATCGAGGACAACTTTTATACTTCGATTGGAAAAGAAGGACTCAATAATCATAAAGGTGTTCCCAGATACATCGTAAGAAGAAAGCTTATGGAGAAGACCAGCATGCCAAACTTTATCAAAAGCTTTTGAAATGTCAAGAGCGATGGCCTTAACCACTCCACCTTTATCTAATGCATGATAAAACCTGTCAGTTATTACTGTTAGCAAATCAGCTGTAGAACGAGAAGATCGAAATCCATATTGATGGTCAGAAAGTAAGTTATTAGATTCAAGATGAGAAATTAAGTGTTTGTTAATTAAAGATTCAAAAACCTTGCTTATGATAGGAAGAAGACTTATGGGACGGTAGTTAGACAAATCAGATCGCTCTCCAGAATTTTTGAAGATAGGGATAACAGATGCCGCTTTCCAGCAGGCTGGAAAACAAGACTCTGATAAGCACTTGTTGAATAGTTTTGAGAGTATAGACGACAGCTCCGGAGAACACTTCTGCAAGACAATAACAGGTATGTTGTCTGGGCCACAAGCTGTAGAAGAGTCTAGGCAGGAGATCACTTAAGAAACAGATGCTGGAGTTTAGAAACAGATCACTTTAGAAACAGAGCTGGAGTTTAGAAACAGATGCTGGAGATGGTTTCAAATCAACCTTTAAAGGTTTCTATATTTATAAGCAAAAATCAATTAAGAGAGGATTTACATCCTGGTACAAATGCTAATGAAAATACTTGTGAATACTCGGGCTTCTGGGTCTTTCCAAAGTAATAATTTATTTGAATTTAATTTAAAAGTTTATAATATTTAAAAAGTACAATAGTATATTTGATGAATTATGTTTCTTAATGGGTTTCAGGAATTCTTAAAGGGTTTCATAAATTCTTAAAGGACGTCTCTTATTTAGGTTGAAGTAGGTGGCTCTAAAAAACAATTTGAAAAGAAGAATGAAGGGTCGATTCCGTTTAAATGTACAAACAAAAACAAGCGTGATTAGTAAGGAAAAAAGCAATTTTACTCTTCCATCGAATCATCACTCTGGTTTTTTCAAACAGCATTTTTCATAGTGCATTTATTTAGGTACAATACAAAACAATAGACTAAGATAATCATTTATTTTGTTAATTATAATAAAACTTGTTTTTTTTTAATAGATTAAGGCGAATCATCAAAAACCATTACCAATACAGATCGACCCAAAAATCAAACAAACGAAACCTCTCCCATGGATGATGCCATGTTTTAGCGGAAAATGATTGTGTCACACCATTACATAAAAAGAAATTTGGGCTACTGCAATAGTTTTTAGATTTGAATGAAGTTAAATTTGAACAGGTTGAACCTCAATTTAGGAATTAGTAAAGTTCGAGTCCCGAGTTTTAAGAAAAATTAAAAAGAACATTTGATGCTACTGGAATTGTTTGTAAAAATGCGAAAGCGTATTGTTATATGATTTTAGATTTTATAATGATGGAAGAGGCGATCAAGCGAAATTAAATATTATGTATGGTAACCATGTGCCAAACGTCTTTAATTAGCTTATTTTTAATGATTTGGTTTTTTATTTCTTTATTTTTTCTTTGAAGTATTATTGTAAAATAATTTACCTTAAAAAACAAAAATAAAACAACAAAATTGCCGTCAATATAATGAAGTATATATAAAAAAAGGTTTACATGTTTAAAGCTATAAACGTGTCTAACAAAACCTACGTTTTGTTAGACACGTTCAACTTGTTTCTCCGCGCAGCGGCCTTGTTCGTCAAGGTTCGTGTTTCGGAGTTATAGAGTTGAGAGAGGGTTATAACCACTATTAAGTAGCCTCCTCATCTGTAGTGGCTTCATCAGCCTTGAGCAGGTGAATAATAAAAAAACAAAACAAAAAAAAAACAACGTATTTTTGGTTTATCATTAAACCGTGCTGAACAGCTTTTAGTTCAGGCATAAGTTTGGAAAACTTATGCCTGAACTAACTTATGGCATTAAATAAAGTTTCCGTTTGGAAACTTTATTTAATGCCATAAGTCCGTTTTAAACTATAGAAAACACGAATTAAAACCTCATAAAACACGAGTTTAAAACCTCAAAAACACGTAATCTCGGAATTAAAACCCGTATAAACACGTGTTTGTTACGATCCAGGCGTAAACCAAAATCACGTGGATTTCACGGGAAGATTAACTGGAGTTTTACACGTGTTTTCTAAGGTTTCAAACACGAGTATTTTTATGTTTTAAATACGTGTTTTTGAGGTTTTAAACTCGTGTTTTATGAGGTTTTAAATTCGTGTTTTCTATAGTTTAAAACGGACTTATGGCATTTAATAAAGTTTCCAAACAGAAACTTTATTTAATGCCTTAAGTTAGTTCAGGCATAAGTTTTCCAAACTTATGCCTGAACTAACAGCTGCTCAGCACGGTTTAATGATAAACCAAAAATACGTAGGTTTTGTTAGACACGTTTATAGCTTTAAACATGTAAACCTTTTTTTATATATACTACATTATATTTACGACAATTTTGTTGTTTTATTTTTGTTTTTTAAGGTAAATTATTTTACAATAATACTACAAAGAAAAAATAAACAAAGAAATAAAAAACCAAATCATTAATAATAAGCTAATTAAAGACGTTTGGCACATGGTTACCATACATAATATTTAATTTCGATTGATCGCCTCTTCCATCATTATAAAATCTAAAATCATATAACAATACGCTTTCGCATTTTTACAAACAATTCCAGTAGCATCAAATGTTCTTTTTAATTTTTCTTAAAACTCGGGACTCGAACTTTACTAATTCCTAAATTGAGGTTCAACCTGTTCAAATTTAACTTCATTCAAATCTAAAAACTATTGCAGTAGCCCAAATTTCTTTTTATGTAATGGTGTGACACAATCATTTTCCGCTAAAACATGGCATCATCCATGGGAGAGGTTTCGTTTGTTTGATTTTTGGGTCGATCTGTATTGGTAATGGTTTTTGATGATTCGCCTTAATCTATTAAAAAAAAACAAGTTTTATTATAATTAACAAAATAAATGATTATCTTAGTCTATTGTTTTGCATTTTACCTAAATAAATGCACTATAAAAAATACTGTTTGAAAAAACCAGAGTAATGATTCGATGGAAGAGTAAAATTGATTTTTTCCTTATTAATCACGCTTGTTTGTGTCTGTACATTTAAACGGAATCGACCCTTCATTCTTCTTTTCAAATTGTTTTTTAGAGCCACCAACTTCAACCTAAATAAGAGACGCCCTTTAAGAATTTATGAAACCCATTAAGAAACATAAATCATCAAATATACTATTGTACTTTTTAAATATTATAAACTTTTAAATTAAATGCAAATAAGTTATTACTTTGGAAAGACCCAGAAGCCCGAGTATTCACAAGTATTTTCATTAGCATTTGTACCAGGATGTAAATCCTCTCTTAATTGATTTTTGCTTATAAATATAGAAATCTTTAAAGGTTGATTCGAAACCATCTCATTTAGGTTTTGTTGCTTGTTAAAGTGCAAATATCCTGTTTTAAGATAAATTAGACTAATATACACTCAAATATAGGTAATAAATATAAATATAAGTTATACATAATATTTAAAAAAACCAAATGCACACATGCCCCCTGTTCATTAATAGTCACCTACCTTAATCAACATTAATATTATTATTTTCATTAAGTTTCTGAAGTCTTCTTTAAATATATTGCCTTCATCTAGATTATGTGATAACGGTAAAACTCCTAAAAGATAAAATTTGCAAAAACAAAATTTACAAGAAATATTAGTGTCATTTTAAATTTTTTGAAGTTAAAGATAAATAACTAGAGTTTTAATACAAGTATTTTCATTAACAGTTGTACCACCATTAATATTTTTTCTCATTATCTTTTTCGTTGAACATGTGAAAAACTTAGTAGTTGACTTTTAGTAGAATTAGTAAGATTATTTTAGTAGATTATAAGTAGAAGACTTATAGTAGAATCTTTTCAATTTATGTTTTGTTGCTTATTAAAACCCACATATTCTGGTTTAAAAATGTTATATATATATATATGTATACATATATATATATATATATATATATATATATATATATATATATATATATATATATATATATATATATATATATATATATATATACATACACACAAACAAAACAAAAAAGTTCAATATGTGCTAATGCATATCACTAGCCATAGTCTGCTTGATAATAGACCCTTACCTTTATCAGCAAAAAAAATATCATTTCTGCAATCAGATAGACTATGCAAGAAATTTTCTTGCTGGCTTCGGCTCATGCCATATTTTTTATACTGACTCTTTTTTGTATCTTCTCAAACAATTAAAAATTAATTTAACATTTACCTAATAATTTTCAAATATAAACAATTGATTTACAGATAAGTAAAGTTACTTACGGACAGTATTTTGCAACAAAGTATTACTAGATTTTGCTGTCAATATTGGTAGAGAAAGTTTATTCGATGAAGCATAGGTAGTATATTGGTGCAGCCTCGTAGCTCGAAGACAAATTTAAACATTCAGGAAATAAATTTCCAGCTAAAACTGATCGATATTTTTTCATATATTCTTTCTACTATGCTGAACTTGTTCTTTTCATTTTTGTTAAATAATTATCATTAATAGGATATCCTATAGCATTTAGTACACACACATATATATAGGAACAACACTAGTATTTTTCAAATATATATAAATAATAACAATACTAATAGTAATAATAATAATACTATTAACACAAAAAATGTATTATATATATATATATATATATATATATATATATATATATATATATATATATATATATATATTTATCGCAGAAATACACACACATGTACAGATACAAATACACACAAATATACATACGTCGAAATACACATACATATGTGTGTATATGAGTACATATTACGTATACATAACATATACATTTATTTATAAGTGTATGTATGTATGTATATATGTATATATATATATATATATATATATATATATATATATATATATATATATATTTATACATACATACATAATATATAGACTTACACATACACACATATATACATATAAATACATAAATAAACACATACATTTTATATATGTCTTATACATACATATATAAAATATACATTGTATAAATTA
Source organism: Hydra vulgaris (assembly GCF_038396675.1). NCBI lineage: Eukaryota > Metazoa > Cnidaria > Hydrozoa > Anthoathecata > Hydridae > Hydra > Hydra vulgaris. The sequence goes on from NC_088923.1 coordinate 14,778,033, forward strand.
TATGGATACACAAGTGTGTATGTATATAGATACACGTGTGTATATATATGTGTATATATATATACACATATATATACACACGTGTATATTTATATATGTGTGTGTTTGTGTGTGTATATATATATATATATATATATATATATATATATATATATATATATATATATATATATATATATATATGTGTGTGTGTGTGTGTGTGTATATACATGCTAATACTTAACAAAAACTGAATTTATTTAACATATAAATATTCTCGACAAATGTTTTCCTGAAAGTTCTTTTACACAATCTAAAACCTTCCGAATAATAAAAATGCAATAAATTTGAAAAATCGCGTGCTTTTAGTAATGGTTTTACATTCGTTGCGAAAACTTTTGATAATTTAATACTCCATTTTTGTAACTGAAAAACCATCACTAAAAACTTAATATCCAAACTGGTTTTTTGGTAAAATATAGTAGTTAATTTCACGGAATCAAAACCCTATTCTTGACACGTGTTATTCTTAGTGTTTTCGGGAGTTTTAAACACGCAACAGAAACCACGCGTAACTTTTAAACGAGTTGTGCCGTCTGGGTACATACGCACATAGATACATATAGATACACATACACACGTTTTAACACACATACATACATCCGCATATACACAAACATATATACACATACGCATACATATACCCACACATGCATACGCACATACACATTTGATCATTGTACAAGGACGGTTAAAAAGCTGCACTGATGTTTAATTGATTTGCTGCCAAATTTTATTGTCCTAGTATGTTCTACAAAGATATTGTTGCACGAAGAGGATAAAAGGAAGTGAGAATGTTTGTTACAAGTTTAAAGGAAAAAGTTTTTAAAGGATATTGGAAGTTTATCATGAAGATAATTCCATACAAATAAACAATTTAAAATATTAATATTGTCGTTTAGCTTATGAGTTTTTGATAATTTATACAACAGAGAAACATTGTCAAATATACCAATTTGACAATGTTTTATTTTGAAATGAATAATTTTAAAGGCTTTGTTTTGGAGTGAAACTAGTTGGTTTAAGAGACGTTTTTTTTACCCCAAATCTGACACACATATCTAAGGTGCAATCCAAATATGGCATGATAAATACACAAAAAAGTGTTTCAAAATTTACGAAATGTCTGATCGTTTCTGAAAGTTTTTAGATTATTCACCTCCCCCAAGGCCCTATGGGGGCCACTACAGTCGAAGAGGCTACTCATTTTTTGTGTGTTTTTTTTTAGTTGTTATTCGTGGTGCAACCCTCTCTCATTAACTAACTCTTTAACTCCGAAACACGAACTTTGCCGAGCAAACCGCTGCGCGGAGAAACTAAGTTGAGCGCGGTACTTCCAGGGACGTGGTGGGAGTCGAACTCCGAACCTCTCGCTTACAAAGCGAGAGCTCTAACCACTACACCACTACCGCTTTATTGTCGATAATTAAGTTGTTATTGATCATAAGTTTAATAGACTGCTTTTGTGAGAAACTGTTGTTAATTAGTTAAATTTTTTATCATTACAATAATTTTTTTTAAAGCATATGTGATGCCCGGGTCAAACTACTTCAATTGCCCCCCCCCCATCCTCTTAACGGACCTGCCTGTGTACAGGGTTAGTCAAAAGTTTTGTCTCCCCCACTGGTCTAACAATTTCAACTTTAATACAAAAACAAGTAATGATTTGCAAGAAATACATATTTATTAAACACAACAATACATAAACCAATAAAATAAAAATATAATTCATGCTTAGTACTTAGTATGTCCTCCATTTGCAGCTCGAACAGCCGCAACACGACTCGGCAGAGATTCCGCCAGAGCCTTCAGATAATCACCATCCATCGATTTCCAAGTTTTTTGAACACGGCGTACCAGTTCTTCCCTATTTTTTGGCCGTGGTTCAAGCAGCACACTGTCTTGAAGTTTTGCCCACAAGTGTTCGATACAGGTCATGTCAGGGCTGTTACCTGGCCACCGACCTTTTGGGATAAAGGCGGCAAAATTTTTACGACAAAATTCCTGGGTCTTCTTCGCAGAATGTGCTGGAGCACCATCTTGCTGAAATAACACATGTTGAGGGCTAAACACAAGTTGGCGACAGTCAGCATCATTACCGGCTTGTTTTCCTACACAAGCTTCTTTATAAACTGGAAGAATATTATTTATGTGATAATCAGCATTGATCGTAACTTTTTCTGGGACAATTATTACTTTGTCAAACCATACCCTGACATTCCACCGGCAACCATAATTTTAAGTCCATTTTTTGGCTTCTGCGCCGGGATAATTTTAGTTTTGTCGTCAGTGCGAATGCGGACATTTTGTCGGTTCGGAGTCGGGAAAAGTTCGATGGGCGACTCATCCGTCCAAAGAATGTGACTCCTCTTGATACGCCCCAAATGGTTATCGTCCATATCGATGCGACATGTTCAGCTTTCTTGCGCAAGCACCTGGAGATGAACCCCACTTATTTTTTATAGTTTCGGTGATGATTTTTTTTGAAGCTGGTGACAAAACCTTCGGACGACCAGAACGAAACTTGTCGTTAAACTTTGACGATGGTGATTTTGTCCAGTACCGCTGAACCGTTCGTGGATGACACCCCAACACTTTGGCAATTTGTGTCTTCGTCATGCCGGCTATCTGCAGTTCCGCCATTCTTTTTCTTAAAGCAGGAGCTGTATTTGTGACACCAGCTATTTTTCCCATCTAAAATAATAATACAAAACATAAGTTTTCCAGAATACTTCGCTTGTAATTGAAATTTAATTTTAGGGTGGGGGGAGACAATGCATTGCTTTTTGACAATGCTTTTGACATGCATGATGAAAATTTCACCTTTAAAATTTTGAACACTAAACTAAACCCTAGCAATGCGTGTTTTCATTTTATAATAATATAGACAAAATACTATCTATTAATCATGCTCATTATAAAATAACTACGTTTATTTAATAACAGCACCTTATTAAATATTCTTACCTTCCTGCTTTATAATAATATCTTCGTATATTAAATTAAATAGTTTTTACGTCAAAAACATATTTTTAAAAATAACATCAGTAAACAACAGTATTAAGGTCAAGGTTAGATACTGAAAATAATTATCTATAAATTACAACGCTGACAAGAGATAAAATGTACTTCAAAAAAAGTGCCACTAAGGGGAGACAAAACTTTTGACTAACCCTGTATATGCCACTTACTGTTGTTTCAACTTTGCAATATGAAACATTGTACAAATGTAGCGATAAAATGGATCGTTGTCGCACGCCTTGAGACAAACGGAAATGATTTAATTTATGCCCATGATATACTATAGTATATCATGATATACTATAGTATATCATGGTACTGCTAGTACAAGCAGTACCTGGGCGGTAGAATGATTGTAGTGCGCGAACTGGTAATAGCAGTAAACTTTTGTTGTGATAATGATTTTCAAACATAAAGTTCGAATTACAGCTATCAAAATCCTTATTAGCATATAAAATTCAAATATAAACTGTTATTATTATTGTAGTATTTTATTGTTTCACTCAAAAGGAATTCTACGTAATTGTTGTTAATAAATGTGGGAGTGTTAGGAGAGTCGTATTAAAGTTTTGTCGCAATTCTTTTCAAAGTTCTTTTTTATCTTGTTTTTTATTAATAGTGATAATACGAGTTGCTGAAGTTGATTTAATTCTTTTGATATTGTTCCAAAATTTTTGAGGATTAGTTTTCCGAAGGTATTCAATGTTATTGGCAAATTTATTGATTTTTTAAGCTGCTTTTACAGTTTTATGGAAATTTTTACGTTCAAATTTGTAATTACTAAATAAAATACATTCCTGCGATCTGTTGTAATTAGATTTTTTCCATTCCTTAAACTTTAAGGTTTAAGGTTTACTCAGTTAAAGTGGAGAGAAAGAATGATTTAGAGTAAATTCTAGAAAATTTCATTGCTAGAAGAGCATTTTTTATTTTTTCACATCGTTTGAGTTTCTTCTTTTATTTCTTCAGAGAGATTCTGATTATGTATTTTGATAAAGTTGTTATCATTCCAAGCATGTAGCAACGGAGAGGGCAGGGGGGGGGGGGGAAAGCATTTCCTTCCCTCCCCACCCCCCCCCCTTCCCTTCCAATAATTTTTTAAATAAATAATTTAAAAGTAAAGAAAAATAAAGGGATAGAAAGGACCTGATTTGTTACCCTATTTTCGGCGTAAGTTTCTTTGACAAAATATTTTGACCTACCCATTAGTAATCCCCCCTCCCTTCCCCACCAACACCACAATTTCATGCTACTAAATTAAAAACAAATGAAAAACGATTTAGAGGTATGTTAGATTGCAAAGGTTTGTTTTCGTAATCTCGGCGCGCGTCATAATCAAACAAAAATAAATAATTTCAAAAATAAAATGTTTTATTTATAGAGAGAAGCTCTGGTTCTATAATGGATAATGATAATGTAAACAAAATAAAATGGAGATGTTTTAAAAAATATCTAATCATAGCTTTTTTTCTTAATATAACAGTCAATAATAAATTATAGTTAGTATTTTCAAGATAAGATTGAATTATATATTCTTTGCAAGTTTTGTTGATGTTAAAATATCTTTATCTTTATTAAAGTAGAGATGTTTAAAAAATATTTAATCATAGCTTTTTTTTCTTAATATGACAATCAATAATAAATTATAGTCAGTACTTTCAAGATAAGATTGAAATATATATATTTTGCAAGTTTTGTTGATGTTAAAATATCTTTATTTTTTTTTAATGTTAATGACGTTAACATTAAAAAAGAGAAAGATACCTTAACATCAACAAAACCGGCGAAAAATATGGATAAAGATACCTATCTATATCCATAATTTTTTAAAAATTCCTAAATGTACTTTCCAATTGACTTTTATTATTGCTTTGTTTCATTACTGCATCAAGTACACCAATTCCATAACTGATTGGCATCGGGGATGAAACTTAGAGTTCTATATAAAAAGTTGCTTTTGTTTATTTTAATATAATTGATATTATATATTTATTATATTTATATATTTATAAATGTTATAAATAAATATAATGCTCTAATGATAATAAAGCAGTATATTTATATTGTGAATATAGTATATATTTATTTATATTATATAATATTATATTATAATAATGAGCACTCTCAGATGCACAAGAGTATTTGTAGTATTATTATAACATAATACTGTAATAACTTTAAGTGCATATATACATATTTGTGTGTGTGTGTGTGTGTGTGTGTGTGTGTGTGTGTGTGTGTGTGTGTGTGTGTGTGTGTGTGTGTGTGTGTGTGTGTGTGTGTGTACACACACATGTATACACGCACTTAAAGATATTATAGTGCTATGTTATACTAATAGTAAAAATACTCTTGTGCATCTGAGAATGCTCAATATATGTATATATACATAAGTATATATATGCACTTAAAGATATATATATATATATATATATATATATATATATATATATATATATATATATATATATTATATATATATATATATATATATATATATATATATATATATGTATATATATATATATATATATATATATATATATATATATATATGTATATATATATATATATATATATATATATATATATATATATATATATATATATATATATATATATATATAGAATATATATATATATATATATATATATTCTATATATATATATATATATATATATATATATATATATATATATATATATATATATATATATACATATATATAGAATATATATATATATATATATATATATATATATATATATATACATATATACATATATATATATATATATATATATATATATATATATATATATATATATATATATATATATATATATATACATATATACATATATACATATATACATTATATATATATATATATATATATATATATATATATATATATATATATATATATATATATATATATATATATATATATATATATATATATATATATATATATATATATATATATATAATCTTTTTACAACAACAACAACAAAAAGCAATATATTTACCAGAAATATTGTTGTTTAACATAAGAATTTTATAAAAAATATTTGTACAGTCTACATTCTGGATGGTTCACTCTCATATGGCTAGGCTAAATCGAGGAGAGCAACCATGAACAAAACAAAACAAAAGAAAAAGAAAAGAAAAAAAAAAAAAGAAGCAAATAAAATAAATAATACACTCACAGAAGGTTGCAATTAGTCTACATTCATATTTGTATCTTATATAATTTTTATGGTGATTTGTCTATTATCACCATAAAAATTATATAAGATACAAATATTTTGTCTATGATACTACTGTTGTTTCTATTTATTATGATGTATTTTAATTTGGTTTTGAGAACATATTTTTTAATGTTGCTATAAGGGATTGATTTTAATTTATTTTGATTTAATTCCAGTCATTAATGCAGAGTATTTAAGGGAATGTTTGCCGTAGGATTTTGTATTATATTTTTACACACTCAGAGCACCTCTGCAAGAATTTCTTGTAAGTTGACAACTAATTGTACTGCGTAGAGTAAACCATTTACTAAATATAGGAGGTAGCTTTTTGTTTAGGCAGCTGTGAATAAATAAACAATTTTCAATTTTGATTATACCATGCAGTTTTAAAATTTGTGTTGTGTTAAAAGATGGCAATTTATGTGAATTATTTGGTAGAAATTCAATAACCCTGACTGCTTTTTTCTGCATGATAAACAGGCGATTTACAATACTTATGTTTTGACTCCATGATAGAGGGCAATATGTGAGATGAGAGTGAAACAAAGCATAGTAAATAGATTTTAAAGTTTTTTGTTGTATAAAATGTCTTAGCTTTGACAGGATGGCAAGGGATCTATTCAACTTATTAGATAAATTGTTATAATGGTAAG
>NC_088923.1:14790000-14802500 GCF_038396675.1 Hydra vulgaris
ACTTCGACTGCAAATAATGTCTTAAACGTTAAACATTGTTCGAAAATTAGTTTAAAGTTGATGTAAAAATTAGGGCCATAATTTTTTAATATAAGAATATATATTTTAAAAAATCCATTTTTCCTATAAATTCTAGATTATCTTATTAGTAATAGTAAGTTAAATAGTTTAAATATACTCGCAGCTTTGTTTATTATTATTATAATTATATTATTATAATATAATTATTAATGCTGATTTTAATAGCATTAGTAACATTGTTTTTTTTATAACCACAAACTTTATAATAGCAATGAATCATACATTTTTTCTTATATTATTTGTTAATAGATCTGCTGAGTTGTTATGACATATGTCTGGCAGATATGTCAACATATTTCCTGACATATTTCCTGTCCGATATATTTTCTATCAACAAATTTTGACACATTTTTATGTTTAAATCATTTTCTGTCAACATAAAATATGTCATTTATTTTCTATGGAGATATTTTGGCTATGTTGACAGTTTTATGTCTTAATTATTTTCTGCATAGATGATATATGTGCTTGTATTATGATAATTATTATCTCCATTTTATAATTATTGAATTTGACAGGTGTTACTTCATTTTAGTACTTGTTCTTCTTCTTCTTTTTCTTTCGGCATTTTCCGTTTAGGGGTTGCCACAGCGGATCAAACTCCTCCATCTAGCCCTGTCGTGTATGTCCTCCACTGACATACCAGCCACTCTCATATTCTCCACCACTGCATCTATAAACCTCCTCTTAGGTCTACCTCTTCTCCTCTTACCTGGAAGTTCCATCCCCAAAACCTTCCTGCTAATATAGCTCTCCTGTCTCCTCTGTACATGTCCAAACCATCTCTATCTCGATTCTCTAACTTTATCTCCAAAACATGCTACATGTGCTGATCCTCTAATAAACTCATTTCTGATCCTATCCTTGTCTCTTTGTCAGTGCCACTGTCTCCGGTCCATTCAACATAGCAGGTCTCACTACTGTCCTATAGATCTTACCCTTCATTCTAGCCGACACCCTTCTATCATAGATCACACCTGACACTTTGTGCCATCCACACCACCCTGCTTGCACTCTCTTCTTTACCTCTCTTTCACTTCCTCCATTACTCTGTACCCTCGACCCTAAGTAGGTAAACTCGTCGACCTTCACCAAATCAACTTCTTGTAACTGGAACTGTCCACCTCTCATTCACACACATGTACTCTGTTTTACTTCTGCTCACTTTCATTCGCCTGCTTTCCAAAGCATACCTTCATCTTTCCAAGTTTACCTTCACTTGCTCCCTACTCTCACTACAGATCACAATGTCATCAGCAAACATCATAGTCCAAGGGGACTCCTTTCTAACTTTGTCCGTCAGTCTGTCCATGACAATTGCGAACAGGAAGGGACTCAGGGCTGATCCCTGATGTAGTCCTACCTCCACTTTAAACCTGTCCGTCATTCCTACTGCACATCTCACTGCTGTCACACTGTTCTCATACATATCCTGCACCACCCTCACATACCTTTCCGCTACTCCTGACCTCCTCATACAATACCACAGCTGGTGTCTCGGAACTCTATCATAAGCTTTCTCTAAGTCCACAAACACACAATGTAACTCCTTCTGTCCTTCCCTATACTTCTCTATAACACTCTCAGAGCAAACATAGCATCTGTGGTGCACTTAGCTGGCATTAAACCATACTGCTGCTCACAGATCTCTACTTTTCCTCTAAGCCGAGCTTCCACTACTCTTTCCCAGATTTTCAGGCTGTGACTGATCAACTTTATTCCCCTGTAATTACTACAACTCTGAATGTCGCCCTTATTCTTGAAAATTGGCACCATTATGCTATGTCTCCACTCCTCAGGCATCTTCTGACCTTCCAAGATTCTGTTAGATAACCCTGTCAAAAACTCCACTGCTATCTCTCCCAAACATTTTCATGCCTCCACTGGAATATCGTCCGGTCCAACTGCCTTACCACACTTCATTCTCCGAATTGCAGCCCTACTTCCTCCTTGCTCACCTGGGTAACCTCCTGATTTATAACCTCTGTCTCTTCTAACCTTCCTTCCCTATCATTCTCTTGATTCATCAGTTCCTCAAAATACTCCTTCCACCTTCCCAAGACACTCTCCTCACTAGACAACACATTTCCATCTTTATCCTTAATTATCCTAACCTGCTGCACATCCTGCCCATCACGGTTTCTCTGTCTTGCCATTCTGAACAGATCCTTTTCCCCTTCCTTAGTGTTCAACTTCTCATACAGATTACTATATGCCTTTTCTTTAGCTTTTGCCACTGCTCTCTTTGTCTTGCCACACATCTCCTTGTACTTCTGTCTACTTTCTTCATCTTGCTGGAGATGCCAATTCTTTTTAGCCAACCGCTTTTCTCTTAAACTTTTCTGAACTTCCTCATTTCACCACCACGTCTGTTTGTTTATCTTCTTCTGTCCTGATGTCACACCAAGTATCTTCCTAGCCACATCCCTCACTGTATGCTCCAAGCCTTGCTTCTCTTCCACCTGGTCTCCTGTACACACAGTATGTCTAACTTCCTCCTCTCCATCACATCAGCTTGCTCCCTTCCCCTACCGGTCATAGAGCCCACATTCAATGTACCAAATTTAAACTCCACCTTCCTGCTCATCCTCCTCTCTTTTAGCTTCAGAGCTCTCTTCCCCCCTTTCCTCCTCCTCTTTTTCCTTGTCCCAACAGTAGCCCAATTTCCAATAATGCCCTGTTGGGCAACAGCACTAGAGGCGGTCATTGTTAACCCGGGCCCCGACCGATTCGGTATGAAATTCCTATTGTTGATCCGCATCATTTGATTTGGCGCAGTTTTTACACCAAATTCCCTTCCTGACGCAACCCTCTCTATTTATCCGGGCTTTGGACCGGCACTTCAATACTCTGGTGTGTGCATCCTAGTGGCTAGGTTTGCCCATTTTAGTACTTATTACTCTTTGTAAATATTGTTGATGTAACAACTTTATTTGGAATATATTTGATTTGATTTGTTAGAAATTAATTAAATTATAGTTATAACTAGTTTGTTAAAAATTGGTTAATTATATAGATTAGAGAATAGAAATTATTGAGCTATTAAAATTATTTTAATTATTTATAATTATCATTAGTTATTATTTCTATTTATGTAAAAATCAAATAAATCACCAGAAAAATTGGTAGATAGAGAAAAATAAACTGGTAGCTTGAGGGGAAAAAAATGAAGATAATGCTGGTTTTGAGTAAGCTAGAATTGGCTGGTAAATTGTGTACATCATTACATGATATGGTTATAAATATTTATAACAATAGAAAAAATTTAAAGCTGAAAAAAAGAAATAGGAGTTAATGTTAGGTTTCAATTTAATTAAAAGTGTTTTACAAAAAACTTAATAACCTTTAACCAAAAAGTAGACATACATTTAGACATTTAACTGCACAAGTTTTTGATAGGATAAAACTTGAAAAACTTTTTTCTTTGTTAAAACCTCTATGTCCATAATTCCATAGCACAATCAGGACATTTTAGTGCAATCAGAACCAGAAATGTTTTGCCTAATTTGCAAGCACTTTACCACTTCTACCACATAAGCATGATATTTTTTAAAGATATTTATTTCAAAGTAAAAAGGTTATTAACTAATATTAGTGAATTTAAAATTATTTGAATAATATTAGCAAAATTAGATATTAGTCTTCTAAATTTAGTCAAACTAAAAAAGTTAGCTGACTAATTTTAGTTGAATTCAAAATTGGGAAACATTCAACAGAAAGGAACTAACCAACAATTTGGTATATCGTGAAATTTTATTGCCATTGAGTTCACAACAAATTTTTTTCATGTTTATTAAAAGACTTACTGTTGACTTTTGTAATACAGTTTTACAGTAAAATGTTGATTTTATTTATAATTTTCTTTTTTTTGCCATTCAGGAGTAAATTTTTTTCAATATGTTATTTATCTCAGTTAAAGGTTTTTGTAGTTGGTTCTTTTCTGTTAAAAGTTGTTCAATGTAGTTTTTTTTAATTTAAACTAAAATATTTAGTTTTAGTCACCACAATACTCCAAAACTTTGCATTATATATATATATATATATATATATATATATATATATATATATATATATATATATATATATATATTTGTTCAATTCTTTCTTTTGTTTTTGTTTTAATAAAAATATTTTAAATGATTATTTGCAGAACACAGAAGGTTAAGAAAGATCGTAATTCGTTTAAAGTAAAAATCAAAAGTATGAAAGGAAAGAAAAAAGACAAAGAGAAAAAAAAAAAAGTAAAAAAAACTGCTGATGATATTGAAGATGGAACTGTTTCCAGAGGTTTGTCTTTTCTAAATAATCTCTTATGTTTGTTGTAACCTCATGCTCTAAAAATTTTTATTCATTATTTTTTTACTAGTTTTTTACTTTGTACGTCAATGCTTTAGAATTCTCTCCTATTTTCATATTTTTTCGACTTTTTCAGTTTTAAATCTTTTGTAAACTGTTTTCTTGCTCTTAAACTTTTCTTTCCCTCTTAAACTTTTTCTTTCCTTCCTTTCTGTTAACTCTCAACTTAAATGGTGGATGCAGTTAGGAGTGAATTTGTTAAAAAAAAAAGTTAAGTAGCCAATTATAGTTGTTTTATGCTTTATTTTTTAGTTCAAACCTTGTTGTCTGTCAAACCTTGTTGTTTTAGTTCAAACCGATCTTGTTGTCTATCTAGGTAGTTGAAAGATTTTAAATAATACATTAATTGCTCAAAGTTTGAGTTTTTCTGCTCTATCTTACATAATTAGGGGTAAACTTAAGGGGTAAACAGTTTCTATCTGTTGACCAGCCTCGCACCCCTTCTTCATCTATTAGGTTGGCGCAGATGTATTTTTAATACATTGTTTCCAATTTAGGATGTTGAATGCTGGATCTTCTTGACTCAATGCATGGGTTTTGCTTGTGTCTCTGTTTTTATGACTAGGCAACTCATTCTATTATCTCCTAATGAGGGTACAGCTTTAAAACTCAGTTTTATGGTTCTGAGGCCGCTGGTAGTCAGGTTTCCCGAACTCTGTGGTAGCTCTCAGAGAGGCTGATTCTATTAACAGCTGAAAAATATCAAAGTATTAACAGTGCCATGTTGCCCATGGATGGTGTCCCTGTTTGTACTTTTGGTGTGCATTGCGGAGGCCACATTTGGAGCCCTTTGTTAAGGCTTAGGGTTTATTAGTAATAATGAGACAATTGCTTGGGCTATTAAACAGTGTTCTGAGTACTATCTATGCTTTGAGTCAAGTTCTTCAATCTAATTTAAAAATGAATAAAGTAACAAAAACTATAAAACACAAAAAACCATCATCATCACCAAGTTCTCTAAACCTATCATTCACTAATATTCGTGGTCTTCGAAGTAACTTTTCTTCTGTTGAGTCTTATCTCTTGCAAAGTTCACCAGACCTACTTGCTCTTAAGCAGACTAATTTGAGTTCAGCTGTCTCATCTTGTGATCTTCGTGTTGATGGTTATCTTCCTCTAATTCGTAAAGACTCCAATAGTCACATGCTTGGCCTGGGCATTTACATTCGTAAGAATTCACCCATTTGTCGTGAAACTAGGTTTGAATCCACAGACTATTCTTTTATGTGCTTTTGTTTAGCACCACTTCACTCTATTGCCTTTCTCTTTGTTCTATATTGCTCTCCTTCATCTCAAGACTACACACTTTTTGACGTAATTTCTGATCTTATTGACCAAGCCCTCTCTCTTTATCCGTCAGCTAATATAGTTGTTAATGGTGACTTTAATGCTCACCACTCTGAATGGCTTGGCTCTAGTGTCAGTGATTCGGCAGGCGTTAAAGCCCACAACTTTTGCCTTTCTCAATCCCTAACTCAAATAGTCAACTTTCCAACTCGCTTTCCGGACAACCCGAATCATTTACCTTCTCTACTCGACTTATGTCTTGTTTCTGACCTAGTCAGTGCTCAGCTTCTCCACATTCACCCTTAGGTTCTTCTGATCACAGTTTGATCTCTCTAAAACTAATATCTCATTCTTCTTCATCACCTGAATCCCCCTATTATCGAACCTCTTACAACCACAGTAAAGCTGACTGGGATTCTTTCCGTGATTTTCTTCGTGATGGCCCTTGGGTAGAAATCTTTCGTCTTCCTGTCGACAAATATGCTTCTTACATAACTTCGTGGATTCAGGCTGGCATGGAATCTTTTGTTCTCTCTCGACGATTCCAGGTCAAGCCTCACTCTCCTCCATGGTTTTCTTCACACTGTGCTGCTGTGATTGCCAATCGAAACCGTGACTTCCATATTTATCAGCAAAACAATTCTCCAGAAAACAGGCGTCTGTTTATTACTGCTAAAAACAACTGTAAAAAGGTTTTGTCTAACGCCAAAACCCGCTATTCTCAGGTCATGAAATCTCGTATCTCATCTCAAAAATTAGGCTCGCGTGACTTCTGGAGAATCTTTAATAATATCAATAATAAGGGCAAATCTATAATTCCACCTCTCTTGTATGGTTCAGACTTTGTCACTTCACCTAAAAACAAATCTGAATTGTTTGCTAAAAACTTTTCATCAATATCATCTCTTGATTCCACTAGTTGCTTTCTACCTGATATTGCCAACAAACAGGTTGATCCATTGCTTGACATTCATATCACTCCAGCATCTGTATCTAAAGTGATTTCCTGCCTAGACTCTTCTGCAGCTTGTGGCCCGGACAACATACCTGTTATTGTCTTGCAGAAGTGTTCTCCGGAGCTGTCGTCTATACTCTCAAAACTATTCAACAAGTGCTTATCAGAGTCTTGCTTTCCAGCCTGCTGGAAAGCGGCATCTGTTATCCCTATCTTCAAAAATTCTGGAGAGTGATCTGATTCGTCTAACTACCATCCTATTAGTCTTCTTCCTATCATAAGTAAAGTTTTTGAATCTTTAATTAACAAACACTTAATTTCTCATCTTGAATCTAATCACTTACTTTCTGACCATCAATATGGATTTCGATCTTTTCGTTCTACAGCTGATTTGTTAACAGTAATAACTGACAGGTTTTATCGTGCATTAGATAAAGGTGGAGTGGTCATGGCCATCGCTCTTGACATTTCAAAAGCTTTTGATAAAGTTTGGCATTCTGGTCTTCTCCATAAGCTTTCTTCTTATGGTGTATCCGGCAACATCTTTAAGATCATCGAATCCTTCCTTTCCAATCGTAGCATAAAAGTTGTCCTCGATGGACAACACTCTTCTTCTTATTCTGTAACTTCAGGGGTTCCTCAAGGTTCTATCCTTGGCCCTATACTCTTTAATTTACATTAACGGTCTTCCAGATATTCTCTCATCTAAGGTGGCATTGTTTGCTGATGACACTACCATTTATTCTTGTCGTGATAAAAAACCAACACCCTCTGATTGCTTGGAGGTGGCATTTGAGCTTAAAAAAGATCTTACTTCTGCTACAGCATGGGGCTCACAGTGGCTGGTGAACTTTAATTCAGATAAAACTTTTTTTTCAGCTAATCGTTATCGCAACAACCTAGATCTTCCTATATTTATGAATGGTGATGTACTCGATGAGTCAACTACTCTTCATCTTCTAGGATTAACTCTTACTTCCAATCTTTCTTGGAAACCATATATCAAATCAGTTGCAAAATTAGCATCTGCTAAGGTTGCATCTCTTTATCAAGCTCGTCACTTTCTTACTTCGGATATTATTCTCTATCTCTTTAAATCTCAAATCCGGCCTTGCATGGAATATTGTTGCCATATCTGGGGCGGATCCTCTAATGATGCCCTTTCTCTTTTAGACAAGGTGCAAAAACGCGTTGTAAACATAGTTGGACCTGCTCTTGCAGCCAACCTCCAACCATTATCACATCGTCGTAATGTTGCTTCTCTTTCTCTTTTCTACAAATACTATAATGGGCACTGCTCTAAAGAGCTAGCGTCTCTTGTGCCATCTACTATAATTCATTCTCGTGTTACTCGTCATTTAATTAAGTGTCATCCTTTTTCTGTGACTGTTCCTAAGTGCTCCAAAAACGCTCATTTGTCTAGTTTTTTTCCTCGAACATCAGCTCTTTGGAATTCGCTTCCTTCATCTTGCTTTCCTGACTCGTATAATTTGCAATCTTTTAAGTCGTCTGTCAATCGTTATCTTTCTCTACAATCTTCATCTTTTCTCTTTCAGTAACTTTCAACTTTAATTAGTGGCTGCTTGCAGCCTTGTTGGAAGCGAAGATGTTTAAAAAAAAAAAAAATTCTTTGATCTTCAGTTTTTCATCAGAAAACATCAAATATTGCTTTTTATTTTTGATTGCTTGTAGGATGCTAACTTTTTTTGAATTTCTTAAAATCTTCTTAGCATTTTAAGAAGATTATTTGAATATGCAATATAAATATATAATAGAGGCTTTTTTTCATAAAGGACTGGTTATTTATTGTTGAAGACTATCATTCCTTACAAGGGTAACCCTTAAGACTTTAAAACTTTTAATAGCCTTAGAAACAACTGCATTAACATCAGGAGTAAGTTTTGATTCATTACTTGATTTATAGTAATTTCCCCATTTTTGTCATTCCAGATTCCTTTTGAGCTTTTTTAGGTAGAAGTTGACAGTTTTTTTGTACAAATAGTCTTACACACCCAGTTGAATACCATTCATAACACAAAACTGTTTGTCACAACTGTTTAAGGATCCCACTTACTGTATTATGGAATCAGTATTACATATTTTCATTGTAATTCAGCATAAACTGTGTCAACTAACTCATTTTTCAGTAGGCTTTCAAATTGACGGTATTGTGTATTTGACATGTTCTGAATTAAGGCAATCAAGGGTCAATTCAAGGGTCAATTTAGAAAAAACTTTTCAAATCATACTATCATAGTAATACTATCCATAAAACATTGATTATTAATTTCTAAAAACATGCATTTAGTTTTTTTTTTAATTGAATGTAATTATAATTACTTATAATGCTTTATGTAGCATACCACTGATAAGTTATTGCATAATTTTTTTTATAAATTGTACATTACTACATAAGTTATGCCTTATAATCGTTATCTAGAGTATTAAATAGTGTAGTGTTTAAAAAGACAAATGTCTCAATTTGAGTATTAGGCAATTTTTAGTCTGGCATAAATAGTCATACAAAACCATTCAAAGTCATGCATTTGCCAATTTAGTTTTTTGCTAATTTTAGTGAAAATTTTCTTTTTGTTTTTGGTTAAATCAATACCTTATTCTTATATTTTTTTAGCAAAGTTTGGAAAAAGTTTAAAATAATTTTTATATACCTAGTACTAAAATTAAGCAAAATCAATACCAGTATTTTGGGACCAGAACTAAAATGAACATTGCGACACTAATACCAGTAATTTTTGCTATGTCATTTTCAAATAAAACTTGAATTTATACAATCTTGACTTTACAAGTTTAGTTGAAAAATTTATATAAGAAATGAAAAACTCTGATAGAAAACAGAAAAAAAGTAAAAGTGAAAATCTCAGATAGCAACTCTCCTACTGGTAGTACCACAATAAAAATACTTAGTTCTAATCGGCAAAACAGGTTAATGCCAGAAAAGGCTTCTGGTTATAAAAAGGTTTCTTCAACTTTTCCTTTTTTTATGTCATATTTAAGTTAGAAAGTAGAATTATGGAAACCCATCGGAGCTGCATATGTGTGAAACCATAGTGAATATATGGTATTAAATAGTTTAAGGTTTGGTGTCTGAGGCAGCAGACTTCTATTGACAGACCTTGTTTTAAAGCATTACGCATAGAGTGATAGTGTACCTCTTAAGTGATTTTACGTAAACAATAAGCGATTTTGGTTAAGTGACTTTTTATCATTTTTTAACTTTCAAATTATTCTATAAGATCTAAAAATAATTTAAAAATATATAATTATATATATATATATATATATATATATATATATATATATATATATATATATATATATATATATATATTAAAAAAATCACATTTACTTTTGAATGACGATCATGTAAAAATATTTGTTACAAAAGTTTGAATGACAATTATGTTATCAGATATTCACTAATGAAAAAATTTACTAATGAAATTTGCTAATGAAAAAAACTCAAATAAAATCAAAATTTTACTTTTTTTTGTTTTTATTTTATTGTAATGATTGATTTTTTCGCTTGGAAAACGCTAATACTTTAAACTTGAAGCAAAGATCATAATAATACAATTTAATTCTGACAAAAAATATAATTTAATTTAAAACTAATTTAATAAAATATATAATTTTGTTCTGATAAAAAAATAAATATAATTTAATTTTGATTTAAATTAAAAAAATTAGCTCATTTTTATTGCAATTGTTTTTTTGGTTTTCCTTCCTAAACATTTTTTTATTATCAAAAATTCAATATAACAGCTGCATCAAAAATTTGTACAAAACGTAATTTAAACTTTTTTTTTTTGTAACGCAAGTTAAGCCGCAGCAATTATTTTTTTGTAAATGATATATACAGCCATATAATCTTAATAAATGATGTTTGGAAAAATAATCTTTTCACAACAAAATTGTTAATAAAATAATAAACTTTTAATAAAGTAAATAAATGAAGGTTTTTTATTTGTTACTCACTTTTTTAAAATAAAAAATTATTTACAAATCGTAGTTGCAAAGCCACAATTAGAAATTTAAAAAATAATCATTTAAAAATTCAAAAATTTAACATATTTTAATTCATTTATGCAAATGTTGAGAAATGAAATAAATTTGTTAATATCAAACATTTTTAAAAATGTGATATTAAATTTAATTATTTAATATTAAAAAAAAAAATAAACATTCCCTTATAGTAATAATAAAAAAGAAGTTAAATAATATTTAACTCATTTTGCCGTAATTAATATTATTGCAGTAATTTAAAAAAGTCAATGTCTTTAAAAAATAAATAAATAAAGAGATTTTTATGATATCAAATTCACATTAGGGTATTGCGTTAAACATTTTTTATTTAAAACAAAGCCTGTATGTAGCGTCAGTTTCAGCTCTTTTGTAATATTGATTAATGTTGCAAGATTGACACATTTTAGAGTAAGCTGAATACTAGTCAGCTAGGTCAGTGAGTGGACACTGGAAATAAGAAGTGGGTAGTCTACATAAACCACACCAAGAAGTGGCAGTGGTTAGGAGAGAACACCTCCAAAATCAACCCCAAAAATCAAACTGCAACTTAAAAAGGTTTTTTTTTTTTTTGATTAGGTGGGATTTACAAGACATTGTGCAGATCTAGTTTTGAAGCATTACACACCGCACAGTCTAGTACACTTTAAGTAATCTTATATACACTTAAGGCTATTTCGGTTAAGCTAGTTTTTAAAATTTTAAATTATTAATTATTTTTAATTATTTTTTAAAATTAGTCTAAAGATATCTTTTAAGGGGTAAGATAAAAGAAATAATGTTAAAGAGAAAATGTACCTTTTAGTTTGAATAGCGATTATGTAAAAATGTTTGTTACAAGAGTTGAAATGACAAGTCCATTCTATATAACTGGTAAACAAAATTGCTGGTAAAGTAATTAATGAGAATTTTTATTTTTAAAATAAATTATATTTTTTATTTATTACTTGCTAACTTTTTTTAAATTAACAGCCATTGTTAGTTGCAAAGTCTCAATTACAAATTGAGAAATAAAAAAAAAAGTTTCAAGTATTTTAATTCATTTATAGAAAGAAAAGAAATCGTTTTACTGTAATTTATTATATTGTGGTAGTTTTAAAATAAAAAAAAAGTTTTAAAATAAAAGTTTTTTGAGCTTGAAAAAACAGTTATAGTAAAATGATGCAAGATTTCGTTGATAGAACAAGTGATGATAGCTTGCTTGAGATAAAAGTGCTCAAATATTAGCAGATGGTAATTTGCAATAACTTTGACAGGAATGTTGTCTGCACCACAAGCTGTAAAGGAGTTTAAAATTTAAATGAAAAATAAATTTAAAAACAAAAGCAGGAGTGATTTGGATATTTAACAATGGATTCGCCTGTTTTTGTATTTAAAAGAGGAATTAGACGAAAAGGCAATAAATTTCCTTAGATGAGGTAACAAGATTTTTTTTTTTTTTTTTTTTTTGTTATTCACCTCCTCAAGGCCGATAAAGCCACTACAGATGAGGAGGTTACTTAATAGTGGTTATAACCCTCTCTCAACTCTATAACTCCGAAACACAAGCCTTGACCAACAAGGCCGCTGCGCGGAGAAACAAGTTGAGCGCGGTACTACCAGGGACGTGGTGGGGATCGAACTCGGAACCTCCCGCTTATTAAGCGAGCGCTTTACCACTACACCACTACCGCACAAGATTAAAACTATGATAATGAAGATTAAAACTATGATAATGTTAGATGTTTTTAATGATAATGTAAAAGATTTTCCAACTTCTAAAATAAAATAAATAAAGATT
>NC_088923.1:14807500-14832500 GCF_038396675.1 Hydra vulgaris
GATGAGTCAGACCCCTCAAATTACAGGCCTATTTCTGTCTTATCATGTTTTTCTAAATTGATTGAACATATAATGTACAATAGACTGTATAATTATTTAATTAAAAATGATATGTTATAGTAAGCAATTTGGTTTCAAAA
Organism: Hydra vulgaris; assembly: GCF_038396675.1. NCBI lineage: Eukaryota > Metazoa > Cnidaria > Hydrozoa > Anthoathecata > Hydridae > Hydra > Hydra vulgaris. The sequence continues at coordinate 14,807,641 of NC_088923.1, forward strand.
AAAACTTTCAACTAATCATGCAATAGTAGAGTTAGTTAACCATTTATCAAACATCTTTAAAGGAGACTGTTTTACATAATCACCGTAAATCATTCCATTTTAATTTAAAAAATGGAACATTACAATATAAAGGATTCAAACTTACAATGGTTTGAAAATTACTTGTCAAACAGAAAATGATATGTACAATGTAAATTAATTTTAAAAATTAATTTACATTGTACATATCTTATTTTAATGTTAATATTTTGGTAAACATTTAACTTATTTCTTAGTTTATACTTTATACTCTTAAAATATATATTGTAACACGGTGCTCGACGATAAGAAAAAAAAATGTCTCCTTCTTGTTCCAGCCATTAATTTTATTTGTAAATTTATGTAGGTTTAAACATTTCTTCACAGCAAAATGTAATGTTTGAGAAAAAAATTTTTTTTGAATATTAAACTTGATACTTAATACAATGAAGGCAATTTTTTTTATGAAACACTTCTACAAAATTACTAGTGTTACATAAAACAAGATTTTACTAAACATATATTCTTAAGAATTCTATTATAGAAAATTTTTAATTTACCTATAAATTGTTTATACATTTGAGCCGTTTATTTTGGAAGTGGCATAAGTCACCTTTTTAAAAAAATCAAGTTATTGATAACAATGATTGCCATGTAGCAGTATCTCTTCATTTGTAAAATAATTCAAAATTCAATAATTTCAAATATTTGAAATTATTGAATTATATTTGTGAAACTTTCACTAATGAAGAGATATCATTACAGTGTAATCATTGTTACCAATAACTTGATTTTTTTGAAAAGGTGGCTTATGCCACTTTTAAAATAAACAGCTCATTTATTACATTTGAAGCAAGATCAAAACAAGAAAACAAATAAAAAGAATTAAAGAGAAAAAAAAAGTGACAAAAAAAATACAGTTGAAAGAAAAAATGTTCTCAGTTAAATACAGCAGTTATTATACCTTTTTATATTATTATAAAAATATTATATTAAATATTTTTACTAAAACAGTAATAAAATATATTAAAACAATTATAAAAGAACTTCAATTGTTTATAAAAAAGAAGTTTTTAACCATCAGTAAAATGAAAGTGATTCAAATAGTGAAGCAAACAAAAAAAATAATATAGACTGCATCATAAATTTGTCAATGAAACAAATTAAACGCCATAACAAAACTATTTTTAACTTATATAAATTTAAATGATTTAATAAAATTTTACTATAAGCATTTTCCAAATCTCATTGTTATTACTTGTAAAACCTTGTTTTTAAAAAATCTGATTTTTTTTAACTGCTCAAACATGAGCGGCTAGTATTTATTTTAGGAGGTCAAAATAGCAGATTTAGTCATTTCAGATGGTCGTTAACTGTTGACCAGCCATTATTTTCCATGCTGATGTACATCTATATATATATATATATATATATATATATATATATATATATATATATATATATATATATATATATATATATATGTGTATATATAAATACATATATATATTTATATTTATATATTTATATAGAATTTAGAATAGCATTTGGTTAGCAAAAATGCTGACTTTAATCTATACATTTTTTCATAAAAAAAAAAGAATTTTAAGAAATTAGTAAAATTAGATCAAGTTATATATATAAAAGTTTTTTTACAATAGGACTTGAAACGGAAGGTCTCTACAGAGTTTCAGGGATTAAATCAAAGGTAGACCAAATGAAACAACTATATGATGAAGGTTAGAAATATTTTATTCTTTCCTTTATTATTATTAATAAACTTTTAACACATGATGTTCTCTACAGGAAAACCAGTTAGTTTCATTGATGTTGATCCCTGTGCCACTTCTAGTTTGTTAAAGCTATACTTAAGAGAATTACCATCAAGTGTTCTTACGACAAGGCTTGCTCCTATTTTTGACTCTTGTGTAGGTAATAATTCTTGATTTTTTTTATAGGTAATAATTATTTAATAATTTTAAATTATTTAATAAAAAAAATTAGGTTAAGGTATAACTCTAGTATAACATAATGTTAATTGATTACAAGTATTCCAGTAATTTTCAACTCTAATAGTGGTTGCTTGCAGTCTTGTTGGAAGTGAAGGTGTTTAAAAAAAAAAAGGTGGCAATTATTAGTTTGTCTCTTAAATATATTTTGGTGAAAAATTTTAATGTATGTTTTATCAACAGGATTAACTGATGTTAATGAACAAGTTAGAAGATTCCAACAACTGATAAATGATCTTCCTTGTCCAAACAGAACTCTGTTGGCATGGTTGTTTACACATTTTAGTCATGTAATGCAAAAGGTTTGTATTGTATTTAATTAAACATATATTTTTAATTCTGTTACATTTATTTTGATCAGTGACATATTCAGTGTTTATGTGTGTATATACATATTTATACACATCATGTATGTGTATGCATGTATATATATATATATATATATATATATATATATATACACATATACATATACATACACATACATACATACATACATACATACATACATACATACATACATACATACATACATACATACATACATACATACATACATACATACATACATACATACATACATACATGCATACATACATACATACATACATACATACATACATACATACTAAAGTGTATATAGATATATATTTGCTGACTTTTTTGTTTACTTTTATCTATATAGTTTTTCGGAAACAGAAGAAAAAAACTTAGAATAATAAAAAAAATTAGTTGCTGCTGCAACCCAAACCCTTTGTCAATGTAGTGTTACTCCTTGCATCTTCTTTCTATTTAGTCAATTTTAGTCATGTGTTTGTATATGTATATGCATCATTGAATGAAAAAATTAAAATAAAAATTTATCTTTTCATAGCATTCTGCAAACAAGATGAGTATTCAGAACTTAACTATTGTTTTCAGTCCTACAATGAGTATTTCACATGGTGTGCTTAATATTTTCTTTGAACACACCCCAGAGTTTTTTCCAGATACAGAGCTTGTAAGGTAGATTTTTTTTCTAAATGCAAGTTTTGCTTTTAATTTGATTGCTCTATGTTATTATGTATTGCATAAATGTTATTTCTATAGTTTTTTTTAATTGATAGTTTATACTATCAACCTTTATTTTCTGGTTTCAAACTTGAATTTCATTTTTAAATCAAATTAAAACCTCTAATAAGTTATACATTTTTCGTTCATGCTCAGGAAAATTTAATTGTCTTTTTTTTAATCTTTCTGAATTAAATTTACCGCAAGTTAAAATTTGCTTTAGTGTTTGTCACAAGATATAAAAAAGATAACTAAAACACAAGCTAAAACAAAATGGTGATAAATTTAATTAGTGAGCGAAATAAAACATTATTTAATTCTTTAATCTATGCTAACTATAATATAAATTTTTTTTTAACTAAATGCCTAACTATAATATAAAAATAGTTCTAACTACATGTAAACTACAATATAAAAGTAATTCTAACCACTGCATAACTATTAATGACACTATTTACTGGTTTTCCAGAAAGCCTTATATAATACCTTTTTGTTTTGAATTGCAATTATAAAAAGTCTTAAGTTCTCAGGAATATAAGAAAAAAAAATGAGAAAAGTAAATAAATATAACAATTTACAAAAATTAATATTGTTTTGGTATTTTATTTTGTGTAAGTTATTATGTACAAAGTAATACTTAAAACTGTATTAATTGAAAAGTGCATGAAAATCGACATTAGATTTTCATTAGGTAATGGTTCATTGCACCAAGGTATTATGGGTTTCAACAAAGTATGGCATTCCGATCTCTTACATGAGCTCTCTTCACATAAAAGTTTTTTTTTAATTTCTCAAGTTTTCTCTCAAATCACAAGGCATAAAAATTCAAGATATACATGTCAAACAATATCAACAACGAATTTTTTCATTTTGTCTAAAAGAGAACATTCATTAGTCATACATGCAACGAAGAGTAATAGATTTATTTAGAGATATTTAGGAATTAAATCTATGCTATACATTTACGCAGAATATCCACAAATTTATGTTTTAAACTTGTAAATATTCTGTGCAAATGTATAAAAGATCAAGTTGCCACTGCTTTGTCGCATCTCACTTTATCAGACTTGGATCCTAAATTTCTCTAAATAAATCTATTACTTTTTTTATTTTTGTATCTGCAACTTTTGAATATTCTCTTTTAGAAAAAATGAAAAAAAATCACTGTTGATATTGCTTGACATCCAATTAAATTCCATTTGATTTTGAGGTTTAAATTTAAAATTCTAATAAATTGATATCCACCCATTATTGGGTTTTAATGGTTTTAGTATTTCCACTTGTACCTTTTTTTCGTTTTTCATTTCAACTTCATTGTGTTGTGATTATTTTTGAACCTGAGTTTAAAAATAAACCCAGCTTTTGTTCCATCAAGAGCTTTTAGTTTTCCTTAAAATAAAGTGGCTGAAAAAAATTCTAAAACATCTCATGACCGGGTTTAGTTGTTTCTTTTGATTTAGTCTATTTAGATACACTGGTGAGACATTGTTTTAATTAATTAGGTTAAATTTTTTTTTTTAATATTGATTGTTAATATTTAATCAATTTATAGTTAATCAATATTTATCTAATATAATATAACTATAATAGGTAATATATTTTTTTTTAAATTGAAAGAAATTTTGACAAACAAGACAAGTTATTATTAACTTCTGATAGCTTTATTCAAAGAGAAGTTGAATAAGTTTATTATAGTTCAATGAGAAATTAAATAAATTTAATATAGTTCAAAGTGAAGTTGAATGAATTTAATATAGTTCAAAGTGAAGTTGAATGAATTTAACATAGTTCAAAGTGAAGTTGAATGAGTTTAACATAGTTCAAAGACAAATTGAATGAGTTTAATATAGCTCAAAGAGAAATTGAATAAATTTAACAAGAAAATAATAATTTTAATAACAAGAAGTTAATATATTTTAAAAAGAAGTTGAATAAATGGTTCTCATTTATGTTAACTTAAATTAAATTTCATAATTAAATAGTTTTCTGAATTTGAAAATAGGTATGTTCCTCCTCTCAAAAAAGAAGACAATGATGACTATCCAGAAGACGTTGCGTGAGTTTTTACTATCTGATTATGATAATAATTTAATAATAATTAAAAATAAATTTTGCAGCAGTCCTAATTAAAATAGATTTTAAGTTTTAATATTAAATAAATCAAGTTTCAAATGAAATATTTAGAGATTTACAAGATTTATTGAAAGAAAATGAAATGGTTTTAACTGATTTACATGATAGAGTGAACCAAGGATGTCAAGTAAAATAAAAATATTGTATATTTATTTGTAATATAAAGTGTATATATTGTGTGCGCATATATATATATATATATATATATATATATATATATATATATATATACATATATTTATACACGGCTTGTGATGAAGCTGGTGCGATTGTGCTCTGCTCGTGAAACACGCCCGTAAACAGTATTTTTAAACCTAGGCGCGATAAACAACGCTTGCTCAGCTTATAACAAGAGTATAAAATCACGCTCATTCAAAAGTTTGGGACGGAATAAATAATAAGCTTTTATATGGTTTTTTTTATAAAATATTTGTAATTAAATTTTTTAGGTAATGATAAAACTTGTTGATTTAACAGTAAAACTGTGTTCCTTATTTTTATATCCTTATACGAAGTACTTATATAAAATATAAGCATTACGTCACTCGCTTTCTGCATGTTTCTGTTTTGCTGTTTTGTCAGCATTTTTCCGTTTTGCACTAACATATTAAATGAACAGTTTGAAGTTGTTACAGCTAATTTCAATAATGCAATGTTAACTATTTTAACCTAGTGGGTGTGGAAACACAATGTGAATATAAAAATGAAATAGGAATAGAAAATTAGGAAATAACTATAAGAAAGTTAAAACTTCTGAATATTTTTAATTTTGTAAAAATGTCAAGTAATATTTATTTGATTTATTGTTAATAATATTCCACACATCGTTTACACATTTGCTTGATGATAAGGTTTATGTTAAATGTTGAATGTTGAATTATTTCAAAAATGCGTTAAAAAAACTAAACTAAGATAAAGTAAAAAAAAAATTTTAACTTGAAAAAAAATCTAAATGAAAGAGAAAAAAATTAAAAACTTAACAAAAAAAACTTTATTAAGTAAAATAATCTTTTTTTGAGCAATGTTACAGTATTCCTTTATTTTACAGAATTCTTTTTTTAATGATGCAGTTAAAACTTATATAATATATACTGCTGACAATAGTTGAGGGAAAAATCTGTTATTTAACTTACAACTAATAGTTTTGAAGAAGAATTTCAAACTATTCTTGTGTAATAATCTACTAATTTTTTGACATTAAAAAAAAGTGCTTTTTAAATAAGAAATTATAAAAAAGTATATTTAATAGTTATTAATTAATTTACAAAAAAAATTAATTATTAAAAAAATATCAAGAAATATAAAAACCGTTAATTGTAAATATTAAGTTAACAGCATTTTAAATACATATCAAAACAATGAAAGCAAAAAATTTTAGCCACAAATTTATTCTTCAATACTATTATAAGAACTTATTAAGCACTTGCGTTTTTGTTTGGTTGCGGTTTTTTTTTTTACCATTAATAGTTTATAAAAATAGCAATCTGGCGCAAATAAAAAACAAGAAGTTGGGAAGTATAAAAAACTACATTGAAGTAGTATAAATGTGCTGTTGTAGATACTACTTCAAATATTGACGAATGAAAGTTGTAAACAAATAGAAAGCTTTTTATAAACACAGTTTTCCGCAGTTTTCAAGTTTCAAAATTGCTCTCGTGGCCCTGACCCCGAGCGCGCATAATTGCGCTCGATGACAACATATTATAATTTTATGAGCATGATATAACACGCTTGGCAATTTACTTCATCACATGCACACATACTACTTTTCTTTTTTTTGTTCTTCAATTTTACTCTTTTCTGAAAAAGAAAGGGATACACTTCAAAAATTAGGCCAAATAATGAAATTTAAATTTACTAATGCATCAAATTATTGACCAATTTCACTAACATTGCTCTCATGTAAAATTTTGGAATCACTGATTAAAGATAAAATTTTTGATTGTCTAATAACAAATGGTTTATTAAATGAAAATCAGCACGGATTCGTAAAAAATAAAAGCTGTATAATTAACTTATTAGAAACTTTAGATATTATAACAAATGCTTTAGAGGCTAGTTATTCAATTGATATGCTGTATCTGGATTTTCCAAAGCCTTCGATAAAGTGCCACAATCACATTTCATCAACAAATTAAAATCATATGGTATTGTTAGCAATGTTCTGAATTGGATTGAAAAGTTTTTAAGCAATAGAAAACAGAGAGTTGTTCTCTGAGATTGTACATCAAAATGTTTACCAGTGTCAGTGGCGTGCCACAGGGATTAGTAATATTTATCAACGATCTACCGATCAGGTCAGTAACAAGGTAAAACTACATGCCGACAATAGTAAAATCATAAACATCATAAAAATCATAAATAAGAATGCAAGTGACAATGAGAAATAACAATTAGTTATAGACAAAATCATGGCATGGTCCTCTACTTGATTAACAAAGTTGAATTATGAAAATGTAAGGTTATACATATGGGCAAAAATAATTCAAATAGAGTGTATATAATGCATGATGATATTGACACCGGACACTACCATACCATATCTAGTACAGAAGATGAAAGAGACCTAGGCATAGTAATACAATCAGATCTAAAATGGCAAACTCAAGTTAACTCAGCTGTTGGTAAAGCAAATATGATGCTAGGTATTATAAAACAGACATTTAAATATTTTGATAACGATAGGGTAAAAAAGTTATATACAACTTTCTTTCATCCACATCTAGAATTTGCTATTCCAGCTTGGTGTCCTTTATTAAGACAAGACATCAATAAAATTGAAAAAGTCCAAATAAGTGCCACTTATAGCACCGGCATTGAAGAAATTACCATGTGAAAGAAGATTAGAGTTTAATCTTGCAATATAAAATTCAATATGGCTACAATAAAATCGATTGGGTTTCCCGTACAATTACACCGAGTCACAAGTGGGTCCTCGTCTGAGACAATACAAATTTAAATTGAAAAAGCTATTCTGCAAAAACGCTAATAGATATAGTTTTTTTGCAAATCGTATAGTCCACACGTGGAATAATCTGCTGAATGAAATAATAGAAGCTGAGTCAATAAATCTATTCAAAAATAAACTAGACAATTTAGAGATTTGCAAAAACTTTTAAAACAAAAACTAAAAACAATAACATAACAGTAAACACCTATTTATTCAAAAGCTGATACAGTGCAATATCTACTGTTATTGCACTCCACAACTGTTTTAAAAACAGTTGTCCCAGCTATTATTTATTATTATTATAAAAGGATAACATTATATAGCTATTATATTATGCATCAGTATTGTGCTGTGTTATTTTTTATTTTCTGACTTTATGTTTATTAGTTGTTGTCCAATAGCTAAAAAAAAGTGCAAAAAAAAAGTTATAATATTTATTTAATGAACCAAGTTGACAAGCTAAGTTAGATTAACATAAATATAAACCTAATTTAATTGATATATATTTTTTAAGTTATTTTTATTTGGTTTAGGATAAAGAAGTAATGGAGGAACTATGGGAAAGACAAAGGAAGTCAACGCAAATTAAACGAAAAATTAAAGCTAAAGTACAGAGAGAAAAGCAGAATCGAGAAAGCTTGATCCATGAGGAGGAATGCAATATCTCTAACTTACATGATAAAACAGACACAGAAGCCAAAGAGATCCAAAAGAATGTGGAAAAATCTCCCTTAAATCAAAATTTATTAAGTTCAAAAGTAAATACAAACATTAAAAACAATATCAAAAGTAATTCTGATATTAATTTATCTGAAATTAAAAGTGAAATCGTGATGTATTCAAATCTTCATTCAACAAGTACCCCAATAAATATACCATCTCAAAAAATTAGAAAAAGTCCAAATAAAAGTTCTTCTCAACTACAGTTGCATTCTAACCCTGATGCAATTAGTAACTCAATAAACATACAATCTAAAAATATAGAAAGTAGTCCAAATAAAAGTTCTTCTCAACAGCAGTTGCATTCTAATCCTGATTCAATTAGTAACTCAATAAATGTACAATTTAAAAACATAGAAAGGAGTCCAAATAAAAGTTCTTCTCAACAGCTGCTGCATTCAAGTCTTAATTCATTAAGTAATTCAATAAACATACAATCTAATGTATTAGAAAAAAGTCCATTTAAAAATTCTTCTCAATTTGGTTGTGTGAAAAATGAATCAGAAAAACCTAAAGATACAACGAATCTTAAGAACCCTCTCCAGGAACAGATTGACGGTATTTTTTTTTTTTTTTTTAATATTTCAAGTTATGACTGTATTCTACACTTTTTTATATTATATGGAATTTAAGCCTAATGCATTTTATATGACAAATCTTTAAAATAAATTCATTTGCAATGAGGCTGCAAAGAGCCACTAATTAAGTTCAGAGTTTCAATTTGTTTCTCCACGCAGCAGCCTTGTTTGTCTAGGTTTGTGTTTCGGAATTATAGAGTTAATAGAGGTTTGTAACCACAATTGAGTAGCCTCCTTGTCTGTGGTGGCTTTCTCAGCCTTGGGGAGGTAAATTGACATAAAAAAAAATTAGGTTCGAAGTTAACAGAAATTAAAGGAGGGAGTTGAAGAGCAAGAAAGCAATCGACAGAATCTTAAAAAACTGTAAATAGTATGAATTAGGAAAACTGTAAGTTAATAGCTCACTTGAACAACGACTATGGTAGTATTTGTAGAAAAAAGAAAGAGATGTAAACTTGTTGGAACAGAGGCTCAAGCTTCTAAAAGACAGAACAGAAGGCTTCATTATAAGAACCACCCCAAATATGATATCAGTATTCCATATAAAGACAAATAAGAGATTTGTAGAGGTCAAGATTAGAATCAGAAGTCAGGTGGTAACTTGGACTGAATATATGGTTTCCATAAGGTCTACAGTTAATGATAATCTGAAGAGTTGCCATTCATCAACATTATCAAGATTATCATTCATCAATATAAGATTATTCATCAATATAAGATTATCATTCATCAATATAAGATTACCATTCATCAATATAAGATTATCATTCATCAATATAAGATTATCATTCATCAATATAAGATTATCATTCATCAATATAAGATTATCATTCATCAATATAAGATTACCATTCATCAATATAAGATTATCATTCATCAACAGATTATCAACAATATTGCGATAATTATTAGCTGTAGTTTTGCTTGGCTTAAAATTCACCAGCCACTTTAAGACTCATGCTGTCTCAAAAAGAGTTCAAATTCAAGATCAGTTGCCTGTAAAACTCATCAGAACTGTTATAGGTCCTGCTCTATATTTTTGATCCATTAACTAAAATTCAATTTTGTATGAGTCGTTGTTCAAAAACATTCTTTTTATGTAACTATTTCTTCATTTTCAAAATATTTTTTTATTTGTCTAGTTTTATTCATCTAGCATTAGTGTTTTGGAAGTCTCTCTTTGTCTTCATATTACTTGTCTTTTGTTACTTCTATCTTGGTCTTTAACTCTCATCTTTTCTATTAACTCCCAAACAATGTTTCTCTACAGCCTTATTGGAAAAAGCTTTTTTTTATTTTTTTATGTATTTATGTATGTATGCATGCATGTGTGTATAATATTCAAAAGATACCTCTCAAAATACCATTGATTTTGATGCTATCAAAATACATATGGAAATTGAAAGAATACATTTAAGTTATGAGGAGAAACGTGAATTGGTGTTATGACTAATTAAACATTATTGAAAAAAATCTTTTATGAATTGCTGTTGATAGATATTTTCTCTATGAAAAGAAGTTTGAAGTAATGAATATTGAGAGGTTTTGAAGAGTGCATATTTTTTTTAGATTGACGTTGTATAGTTTAGAATTGTAAGTTTAATCAATTAAATTAAGAAAAAGGAATTGTTTTGAAAAGTCTGTTTAATATTTTCAATGTCCAGATGAAAACTAACCCAATAGCTGCTAATTTTGAACACTCTTTAGTTAAAAGTGAACTTCTGGATCAATCTCGATTAGTAAACATAATGCTGTTATTCAAAAATCAAAACTGTTTTAAACAATTAAAGCTCAGTTTAATTGAATATTGGTTCCGTGGTTTTTTTGTTTCATGTAAAGTTACTGGAAGTATAATTAGATCTAAAATGGTGTTTGCATCCTTTAAACACTCCTGCTTAAGTATTCTTGTGTGAAGGAGTATGTAAAAACTTCTAGCTAATCTTCTAGTAAGAAAGAAACATGGCTTTGTTAGAAGTATATTGTACACCACTTGTTTATTGGAAAACTTTGACTATTATCAAGCTTGTTGATGTTGGTGTATGTTTTGTTGTTCTGTTGGTATTCCAGTTGATGTAATTTTGCTGGATTTTTCCCATGCGAATGATTCAATAGATTTTAATGTTAGCCTTATATCAATAGAAATACCATGATTTTTATGTTTCTTTATAGAATCCTTCTAATTTTTGAAATCCTTTGGTATTTTAATTACCATATCAAGCCTTCCTGGGAACCACAAACCGGTTGCATGCCTTGTTCGTCCATGCTTAAAATAATTTTTTTAAACAACTTGACCATGTTTTTATATAGTTAGCATTTTAAGAATGCAAAACAAAGCTATAAGAAACTAAAGAGAATAAAACAGCAAAACTCAAAGAAAAGAACTGAAGACTATATGAAATAGAAAATCTAAATTAAATAAGGTAAAAAAATGGAATATTATAAAAACAAAATTGTTGTCAAAGAAATAATATACTAACTATTTTATTGTTTTTATTTTCTTAATTTTAGGGCGCTTGTTTTTTCCACTACCAAAATTAATACAAGTCAAGGAAAAAGTAGATAAGAATATAACAAAAATAAAAATATTTTTTGATATTTTTTGCAACTTTTTTCAGTCAGTATGTTAAGGAAATACTTTATCGTTTGCGCTAGAAACATGGACAGTTTTTAAAATGCTTTTTAAATGTTTTTGACAAACTTTACTGTTTTTATCAATGCACAGAAAAGCGAAAAAAGTAATTGCTATTTATTTTTCAAAATATTTTTTTTTAACAAGTTTTCATGTAAAAAGATAAAAAGTCATTAATACTAATATTTAAATATTAAATGTTTTGTTGTTTTCAATATCCCCATTGAAACTGTACTTTTAGTTAATTTCCTGATGAACTATTGTTATTGATGATGCTCCAAAAGCTTGTGGGCAAGTGCATTGTTACTTTACTGAACTTTTTTAACGAAATGTTTAGGAGCCTATCTAAAACTTTTTTTTAAGTTTTTAAATACTTTTTTTTTAAACAGAGCAATCTTTATATTCATTCTCTCTAGTAATTTGTATTAACATTGGAAATTGGGCATTATAAAAGTAACAATATCAGACATGCATCAAATGCGGTAAATACATTTATTAAAGAAACCATGTTTTCTTTTATTTAACTTATTCTGTTATTACAGAAATTATATATTTATTTTACAAAAATAATATATTTTACAAATAAGTAATTTATTTTCTTATATTCCTATTTTATAAGTATTGAGAAAAAATGTCAAATATAGCTAAAACATTTTTAAAAGCGAAAAGATATACAAAATGAATAAATACAAGAAAAAAAATTAACAAAATTTCTTATAGTACATAGTTCTCATAGTTATAGCAAATTAGTTTTTTAATTACAGGGACTGATAAAAATCGTGAATAATTTGCATACCAAAACTTTCAATTGTTGTTAAGTTGTTATAAGATAATGTATTTTTCAACGACTCTAAAAAAAAAGAATACAAAAGTTGTATATAAATTTTATTAAAAATTTTTTTTAATCAACTTTTTTAAATTATTAAATTTTCTAGTTTATTTAATAAAACTTGATATTTCGTTACAATTTTGTTTCCTTTTTTTAGGATCGTTTTTATTTTTTTAGTAGAGTTTAGCTTTTTGCCGCAAATTATTGAAAAGTTTTATAAGTTAAAAGATACAAACTGCCGTGGTCAGTTTGTCTTAAAAATTACTTTAAATGTGGATGAACAAGGCCTGCGACCACACATGCTTCCTGGGAAGGCTTGCATATAAACACTATGCTAACCCATTACACAGTTCTGCCCATAACACATGAGATTTATCACATAGCATACGTTTTATTATATTTTAAAAACTTTTTATGTTGCACTATATACATTAAATAATATGCTGAAGTTAAACTGTAATGTTTCAGGAACATTATAGCTATTGGTTTTTAAAGATTCCATTTCCATTATGTTTTGTTTATTGATCTCATTCCACTGTAGATCAAGAAACTTCATCATGTCAGTATTAATATCATAATGCATACACAAAATACTACAGTTTGACTTCACATATTATTTAATAATATTATCCAAATTTACTTATATGCAAGTGCCAGAACTTTAGCAATATAAATGTATTATATTAATTGTATAGAAACATGAGGAGCCCATTTGCAAAGCGCACTCTATCCAAATAAACTGATTTTGAGAAAATAATGATAAACTCAACTACTCTTTGTTGTGCATTGACAGAAATTGATGTTATCTTTATCTATTTTTAGGACCAAAGATTTTTTAATTGCTCTAATATTTAAATAGATGATAGATTTCAGTATATAGAATTTGGAAATGGAATTAAATCAAAGTTTTTATTTTTGTGTCTTAGTGCGTTTTGCAGATGGGCTCCTCACATGTTCATTGAAAAATCAAGAACAATAGTTTGAAATAAAAGCGTTGGAGTTGACAAACTCAATAATTTTTTGCCAAGTATATAACAATTTGCATGCTAATATTTATAAATAATTACAATAAAGTAGCAATATATATCAATGGGCGCTCAGAATATTATTAACAACTAATTAAAGAAAATTCATAATACATCACACAACAAATACTACTGAAAATATATCACAGCTAAGTATTACTATCCAATGCATTTTCTAAATTTTGCTGTGATGCATTTCCATCTAAGATGTTAGTGTTATTCAGTCATTGGTTTTTGTTCTTCTTTAATATTTGTTGAAGCTTTTCAGCCATTGACTATTTAGTTAATTTATATTTAAATCCTGGAATCGTTTGTCAACATATGTTACATACCAAAATAAGATAAATTGGTAATACATGAATAAGTATTGCGCAATTGCATAAAAACTTTACACCATTTTAAAACAATGAATCATTGTTTATTTATTTTAAAACAATGAATCATTGTTTATTTATTTTAAAACAATGAATTTATTTATTTTACATCATTGATGTAAAATAATTTTCTACAAATGACATAATTTAAAATGTTACTCAATAAAGCAACAACTTTTGAAGGATCAAATGCTTGTTTTGACAGTTTGGATGTGTTACTGACACTGACAAGTAAATTTTAAGTAATTTCCTTTTGTGTGAATAATAAATCCATCAGTTGCCTACCTAAATGAGTTGATCAGTTGCCTAGCGATGAGTTGATTTTGCTGAGTTAATTATGGAAAGCATCCTGTTTGAAACTTTTACACGAAACCCCTCAATCGACCTAATAAGTTATGATAATAAAAACTGCTCATACAACTGTCAATCGTGACAAACTTGTTGCTAAGTTGCTAAAAATATACTAAGCAATACAACATGTGTACAAAAGACAACCATACGCTTCAAGTTTTGGCCATTACATCATTACATAAATTCATAAACATTAAGTTCAATGCAATTTATTAAGAAATTAAGCTTGATAGTATTATCATCAGTATATAAAACTTATAAATAAACAATAAATAAACTTATAAAATTGTTAAATAATCTTAACCAATGATGATATATTTTTGATGCATCTGGCAAGTTCAGATCTATTCCAAGTCTATCAGGTTTCACAAACTATTCCAATCTTTTTTTTTTTTTAATTACAATAACTATAGCTCTTTTGATTGTAGTGAATATATATATATATATATATATATATATATATATATATATATATATATATATATATATATATATATATATATATATATATATATATATATATATATATATATATATATATATATATATATATATACATACATACATATTCTTTGTTCTTTTCTTCTTTTTCTTAAAAAGTTGTAAGGAATAATGTAATCAAAAAAAGTCTCCAAATGTATATTTATACACACTATAGTAGATATATATGTATGTATAATGTTTACATGTGTCTTCCAAAGAGTGCTTGATGAATTAGGTATATATATAAGAAACAGTGAGGTTATTCTAAAACACTAACATATCTTAAGAATAATATATCGTAAGAATAAAAGAGTAAAATGAAATAGTTGAGGATTTTAATTATTTATTTTTTACAGAAAAAAGATTTTTAATTTTTGTTTTTTTTTAAAGTTGTAGGGAATATTTAAATTTTATTAAAAATTAAAAAGTATTTAAATATGTAAATTTGAAAATTAAAAAGTATTTAAATATATAAGTTTTTTATGAAACTTTATCTGATTAAAAAACAATTTATTCCATTCTACACTGACATTCGGGGAGAATGAAATACGTAAATATATGTGTAATTAAAATAACACTTTATTAAAAAATGAAAAAGCAATCAATAATAACAATTAAAAAAATAATCAATAATAACAATAAAAAAATCAATCAAATAAAATAAACTTTTTTATTCTTGTAATGATGTTGAGTCGTTTAGAGGTACTAGAGGTTGAGTTGAGTTTTCAGTTGTGCGGCACTTTTTGGTGCAATAAAACTCAGCACCTTTTACATATCGCTTTGGAATGCATGTTTGACATAGCCAAGCCCTGCAATTTGAATTTTCACACTGGTACCATTCCATATTTTGACTTGCTGAAGCTCCGCCTAAAACATTTCAGCACTTTTTACACTTAAATTGATTTGCAACTAATATTTTCATTGGACTTGTTGCTTGGTTTATTTGCTGTTCGCCATTAGAGCTAAGCTTATGTTGTTTTTTAGCTTTTTTGCTCTCAGCATCTTTCAACCTTCCAAGTATTTCAGGTTTGTTGAGACATCCCCCTTCAAATCTTGGCACATCTACATTTTTTCTTTTTTTTGTGTCAACATGTTAGATACAAAACATTTGATGCAAAGCTGCTGCAAGTGATTGGGCTGATTGCAGTTGTTTTTCAACGTCTTTTTGAATTTCCTTTTGAATAGCCGGAGTTACTACAATATTGAAGGTTGTTTGCGGACAGGGTGACTTTTGAGGTGACTTTAGAGCTGACATATGCTGTGACATATGCTCATGCTAGATGTTGGTGTAGATTCAGAGGGCAGTGGCTGAGGCATTGTAGCTCCTGGTGCTAGTATTGCTGATGGTACTATCATAGATTCTGGTTGTTGAGATGATGAAGGCTTAGGTTCAGATGACAGTGTTTCAAACGTATTAGCAATTTGCAACTTTAACTTATTGATTTCGAGTGGAAACAAGCCAGTATTCTGAAACCTAGTTACTATTTGGGTACATGTAAAAACTTCACCAGAGCTGAAAAGTTTTTTTTGCAGGTTTCTAAAACATTCTTTTGATAAGTTGCTGAACTTTGTCTCTGCATAAAACTGTTGAAGTAATTTGTGCCAAATTCTTTCGACATGGCAATAAACACCAACATCTAGTGGCTGCAGAATATGTGACAAGTGACCTGGTAAACAAATTAACAAGATATTGCTTTCGATTTTTTAATTAAATCAATATAATTAGATAACTAAAATTAGATTGCACTAATTACCTAAATAAACTTACCTAATTTTCTTAATGGCAGGAACATACAATTTCATGCTTGAACCACTGCCAATCGTTTCACCTATGCCGTGGACACGCCTGTGAAGAGTTGCTACTTGTATGCTGAATGGTTTAGCAGATTTGTTAAGGGAAAATTCACCTCTATGTACTTTAACCACCGCAAGCGCAACCTGCTCTTCAGTGTATAATTTTTCTTTTTTCTTTGCATGCAAGTTGTTTTGAGGCATATTTTATATTAAAATAGATTTAACAATAATCCATTTGAAATTTATGCACAAAATTTATAGAGATAGCTTGGTCACTCAAGATTTAATTAATTAGTAAAAACCACATTTAACAAGAGAGTAACTAGTTTATTTCATTCATTCATTAGAATCATTAGATAAAAGCAGTCAGTAAAAGTCATTCATTTAAATTCAGAAAAATTTTATTGAAAAAATTTTTTCAATACAAAAAATTTATAGCTGGAGATTTATTGGTCATGTCGCGAGCTATTGCTTCACTTATTAGCGTATTTCATTCAATCCCACAATTCTCCTTTTTTTTTCTTAAATAGCAAATTTAATTTTGAAAAAAGATTCTTGATCAAGGTAAAAAGTTATACTAGAAAACTTTGTAAGTTTGATGATAACAAATTTAACTTCAGTGAGTTTTAAGTTCATTTTTCAAGATAATAACAAAATCCCTGTTAAGAATAATATATCTTAGAAATAATATTAAAAAATAAATCTAAAAAATCTTAGTATTAAGAACTTATGAAATTTTAAATTTAGTTTTCCTTTTTTTCCTTTTTCTGCATTTCTCAGATTTTTTGTTAATATTGTCTTTGAAGAAACTTATTATTAATGACCTTATTATTTATCAATGATCTCATTACCAATTTTGTTATCCAAGCTGCTTGATATCTACATGTAAATAGATAAAATTTTGTTATTCAAGCTGCTTGATATCTACATGTAAATAGATAAAACTTTGTTATTCAAGTTGCTTGATATCTACATGTAAATAAATAAAACTTTGTTATACAAGCTGCTTGATATCTTCATGTAAATAGATAAAATTTTATTTGAATATTGGTATTTTATTGCTAAAAATACTTAAACTTTTACCATTTCCTTATTACTAAGTGTGGTATCACCAGGAACATAGTGGGAGTTCAATTTTATGACTTATACAGGAAAGAGTGGTCTAAACTACTTCTGCTTCTTTCACAGAAAAGAGTGGTCACTACATCAGCTTCTTCTTTTACTTATATGTAGACAATACCTATGTGCTTTAAGTTAATAAACTAATTTGTTATTTTTAGCAGAAATTAAAAAGTTGCAGCTTGAGGAGAAGCAACTGATGTTTGAAAATGAGGTAGGTATCCAAATAAATTGAGGTATGTCTCTATTAATTCACGTTGTTAATTATTTAAATTCAAAGTATTTATATAATTTGTTATGTCAATTAGTTTTTTTTATTATATTATTATGAGTTATTATTATTATTATTTGAAATTGTTAATTAAGTATTACTTTTAATTTGTAAAAAGCATAAAGAATTATTATAAAAATAACTTGTTTAGGAGCTGTTAAAAATTGAAGAATCGCTGCATAAGAAAATACAACAGGAAAAATTAGAAGTGGAAAATTTAAAAGTTAGTTCTTTTTTTAAGTCAGTTATTTTGGTTGTATGCTAAATTAATCTTTATGTTAAACTGTATATTATATTTGTATTGTTAAGTTATATAGTTGCATTGAGTGTTGGAGTTGAATCTAGTTCCTTTACCAAAAACTATATACTAGGATTTTGGAGATATAAGTACTACTTTTTGAGTTTCCTCAATAATTTTGATGTCTGAGTAATGCAATAACATAATGAAGTCTTGGATGTAACTCTAAGACATGTAACTGTAAGAGTAGGTGATAAGATAATGAAGTCTTGCAGGGATGACATGTAACTTTAGGAGTAGGGAATAGCATAATAAAATCTTACAGACAGGACATGCCTGTAAGAGTTTATTAACAAATCTGTTATTCCACCTCTTTTGCATGTTATTCCATCTATTTTGCATAGTTTAGATTTTGTTACCTCACTAAAGAAAAAGCTAAGTTGTTTGCTAAGAACCTTTTATCAATCTCATCTCTTGATTCCACTAATCACATCTTACCTTATATATCTGACAAATAGGTTGATCCATTCCTTGACATTCGTATCACTCCAGCTTCTGTATCTAAAGTGATTGCCTGCTTAGATTTGTGCAGCTTGTGGTCTGGACAACATACCTGTTATAGTCTTGCTGAAGTGTTCTCCAGAGCTGTTGACTATACTTTCAAAACTATTTAACAAGTGCTTATCAGAGTCTTGTTTTCCAGCCTTATGGAAAACAGTATCTGTTATTCCTATTTTCAGAAATTCTGGAGAGCGATCTGACTTGTATAACTACCGTCCTATTATTGTCCTATTAATATGTTTTATCTTGCATTAAATAGAGGTGAAGAGGTTAAGGCTATTGCTCTCAATATTCCTAAAACCTTTGATAAAGTTTCACATGTTGGTCTTCCATAAGCTCTTTTCTTACAATGTATCAGGTAAAATCTTTAAGACTGTTGAGTCAGTCCTTAACAATTATAGTGTAAAGGTTGTCCTCGATGGACAGCACTTTTCTTCATTTCCTATAACTTCAGGGGTTCCTTAAGGTTCCATCCTTGGCCCTAGACTTTTTTTAATTTACATTAATCTCCCAGAAATTCTCACATCTAAGGTGTAATTGTTTGCTGATGATACTACTATTTGTTCCTGTTTTGATAAGAAGCCAACACTCTCTGACTGTTTGGAGGAAGTATTTGAGCTTAAAAAGGATCTCACTTCTGCTACACCATGAGGCTCTCAGTGGTTAGTGAACTTTAACATTGTGATAACGATTAGCTGGAAAAGTTTTTCCAGCTAATTGTTATCACAATGATCTAGATCTTCCTATATTTATGAATGGAAATGTCATCTACACTTCATTTTCTAGGGTTAACTCTTACTTGCAAAATTAGCATCTGTTAAGGCTGCATCTCTTTATTGTGCTTGCCACTTTTTTTCCTTTGGATTCTATTCTTTATATCTATGAATCACTAATTCGTCCTTGTATGGAATACTGTTGCCATATCTGAAGCGGATCTTTGAATGATGCCCCTTTTTCTTTCTATTTTCTATAAATACTGTTATGGGCACTGCTCTAAAGAGCTAGCATCTCCTGTGCCATCTACTAAAATTCATTCTCGTGTTAAGTTTCATCCTTTTAATTTGACTTCTAAGTGCTCTAGTTTTTTTCCTTGAACAACAGCTCTTTGGAATTCGCTCCCTTTATCTATTTTTCCTGATTTATATAATTTACTATCTTTTTAGTCGTCAATTAATCATTACCTTACTTTATAAACTCCATCTTTTTTCTTCCTGTAACTTCCAACTCTAGTAGTGGTTGCTTGCAGCCTTGTTAGAAGTGAAGATAATTTAAAAAAAAAACATCTAACTGTAGGAGTAGGAATGACATAATAAAGTCTTGCAGACAGATTATGTAACTACATGAGTAGGGAATAACATAATGAAGTCTTGCAGACAGGACATGTAACTGTTGGATTAGAAATAATCAATATAAAAAAAAAGATAAAAGAACATCCTTTAAAAGAGGTTAGTGGAAGCTAAAAGGTTGAATAAAAGTTAAGGTTATCAATTTTAAATTTTTTTCTGAATTTTAATATTTTAATTCTGAACTTTTGATTATTTGTTTAAGAAATTTTTAAAGTTTAAGAAATTCTTGTAAAATCTTTTTGCAGAAAGATTGTTTTTGTATTGTATGTGTTTCATTGGTTGCTATTCATTGGTTTTTTATTTTATTTTTATTTTTTTTTATTTTTAGGCTAGAATATTTGAATTTGAAAATTGTAAAACTAGTACTTCTTCATCCTCTAGTTCTTCTACTAACTCATTATTTAATGACACTGAGAGGATATATGTATCTTTTTTGGAGAATTGAATTGTAATAATTAACTATATAAACTATATAAACTATATAAACAATAAGTAGAATAAACTATTTAAAATAAAACTTTCTTATAGATATCATTAATAATACTCAAATTAACTTTGACAATTTTGTTATTGATTTTAATTTTTCTGTGTTTTTTTTTTTATTTTTATATTTTCACTCTATGAATTTTACTTTAAAATTTATATTTTTATATTTTATTCATTTTCTATAGCTATTCTTTGTAATATATATATATATATATATATATATATATATATATATATATATATATATATATATATATATATATATATATATATATATATATATATATTTTCAAATTGAAAAATAAAAAACTCCTTAATTTTCAAAAAAAAAATTAAAGAATGAAGTTGACAATATGGAGTTAGAACAAAATTTAAAAGATCTTGAATGCAGGAATAAAGAACTTGAGGTTGTTTACATTTTTTTTAATTATAACAATGTTTTGTTTATTTAAACAAATTAATCTTAAAGAAAGTTATGCTAATGGTATTAATTTTTTATATTGTTATTATTGATTCACCTTCCAGTTTTTATTTTGTTTATGTTTTATAAGTAAATAAAAAAATTTTATGTTGTATAAATGGTTTGATTTCGTCCCTTTACCCAAATACAAGTAATGACAAACAAGGCCACTGCACTGAGAAACTAGTTGAGTGTGAAGCTACCAGGGATGTGGTAGGGATTGGCTTCGAAACTGCTTGTGTGAAGCAAGTAAATTAAGAACTATTTAGGTATGATAAGCAGTTGTTGTTAAAACATACATGTTAAAATAAACATGGTTTAAAGTCTAACAATTTTGTGACACCAACTAAAGTAACAAAATTAAATATGATTTTATTTGCGTTATTATTAGTGATAATAAAATTTTACCATTTTATATGGTGAAATTTTTATTTAAATTATATATATATATATATATATATATATATATATATATATATATATATATATATATATATATATATATATATATATAATATATATATATATTCGATATTGTATAAAATATACAACATTGAATATATATATATATATATATATATATATATATATATATATATATTCAATATTGTATATTTTAGTGATGTTTTTTTTTTTTAAAATTTTTTGAGAGCTGTTTTGTTGTTTTATCAATTTAAATGCAATAAAAAGAATCGTTACATTACAAATAACTTTTAATGGACCGTTTCCCCTATAGAAAAAAACCACAATGCATTTTGGTCTTTGTATTCACAGTTACTGTTGAGCCAACAATAACATTAAAATACCGCGGTAGCATAGCTTTCTGTGTTCAATTATGGTGCAATAAATCACTCAAAAACAATAATTAATAGTTATCTCTCATCCCCCCAAAAAAAGTAAGAAATGGCTATCTTAAATTAGTAGAAATAACTTCGATATTTCTATTTCTCATTGGATTAATTATTGATTTAAAGAAAAAACTAAGCAGTGTATAAGTTAAAAAAAATGAAATAAAAAAAGTTACAATGAACTTAAAAACACACAATCAAAATTTACAGTTAACAGGTTTAACATTTAAAAGTTAACATAATTAAGTGCACTTTAAATTTTTTTACTGACATTAAACCATACCTTTTTAATGTAAACTTAAATATTGGGAGCCAAATTTAAAAAAAAAACAGATTTTAACTACAATAAAGTAGGAAGTATAGTCAGTATAATCAGTAGAAAGTATAAAGTATAGTCAGTAGAAAGTATAATCAGTTCTGAGTCTGATTTATTTTTAATATTTGCAAGATTTTGACTTTTAGTAGAAACGACATTACACTGAA
The DNA here is from genome assembly GCF_038396675.1 of Hydra vulgaris. Taxonomy (NCBI): domain Eukaryota; kingdom Metazoa; phylum Cnidaria; class Hydrozoa; order Anthoathecata; family Hydridae; genus Hydra; species Hydra vulgaris. Next base: position 14,830,396 of record NC_088923.1, read on the forward strand.
ATCCTCTAGTCACGTTAGTAGAATTATAGTGACTGATTTTTGCATTCTTAAATGTGTATGCTACCAATTTGGGCAAAAAAATAATAAATTGTAAGAGAGACAATGCAAAAATGCTTTAATGAAAAATACAAATTAACAATGGCAATTTTAGGTTGCACTCATCTATTTTTTCAAATATAGCCTGCAATTTTTTTCCAATTATAAATATAAAAATACAGGTAAAGAATTAATGGTAATAGCACTAAATAGAGCCAAAACTTCTGTTAAGGATTTATTTAAACTAACACTGCTAAATGTAAAAGTTCAACTAAGCCTTAAAGATAAAATGTAAATTAAAAAAATTGCTCCTGTTTGTATTCACGTAAATAGAGCAATACATCAATAAAGAACCACACAATTTGAAAAACTTGTTTCAGATAGATAAAGATAAATTACATATACATTTTTTAATATTTGAATATAAAATCTTTTATTAACTTAACTAAATTTTACTTTTTTTTTCCCAGTGTCTTTTAAGAAATTTAATATTCTCATTATTCTCTTTCAGTATAAACTATAAAATCTAAAGGTTTAATCTCTTATAATGCCATAACACCTTGACAATGAATCATTAAATGATAAAAATAAATACGATTTTGTTAAACCATTGTTTTATTAATAACAACAGCAAAAAAAAATTTTTTATTCTTAGCAAGCTTCAGCTATAACGAAATATTTTTTTTAATAAGGATACTTTGTTTTAAGTCTCCATTATTTTATACAATAAGGTGCTTTTGTGAGTTTCTTCAATTATTTTTAAAATCACTCTTTTCATAAGTAACAATAGAAAGTTTAATTATCTCTAAATTTTTGTTTGCAGCAGGAACATTCCATTGATGCAACACTTCTGTGTATGTTTTATTAAATGGAATATAAAATGGATATTAAATTTAATTAACATGGTAATTTAATTGAAATAGTACTGCAGCAATATGTTAGTAGCACCCTTCCATACCAGCATTACAATTACATTTAGCATATAAAACATCCCCTTCTTTTTGACAATGCGTATATAAATAAGGTGCTGATTTTTTTTCCATTGAAGTTGAAACATTAGCTCTTACAAGAAAATAATTTATTTCAACATTGACATAACAACTAAGTTAACAAAGTTCTTTTTAAATAGCGAATACCCAGAGGCTTTATGTTTTAAAGCACCTCTAGCTCCAAAACTTGTAGAAATGTTATCTATGATTAAGTATTATCTAATTTAAGTCAAGTAAAAGTACATACTTTTACTTGACTTAAATTAGATGGCAAGGAAAGACATCTTGATCTTGTTTGCTGCTGTACATCTTCTTCGTCATCTATCTTATTTAGATTAGTTATTTTTCAAAATACTGGTTAAGAACAAAAATTATTAAAAAAAAACTTCAATTAACATTTAAAGCTTTCATAGTTAACAACTGTATCTCTTACATAAAAATGTTATTTTTGGTGAATACAAAGACCAAAATGCATTGCGGTTATTTCTTATAAAGGGAATGGTCCATTGTTGTTCTTTTTTTAAGTTTTTATTTTACGCAAAGTCTTTAAATAAAATTAAAAATTAATTATAATGATCATTTAAAACAAACGCATTATGTACAAATTAAATGTTATGTTTAAATTCTTTTTTAGTAGGTATGTACTTCTTATTTAAAAACTTTGTAAATTTGTAAAACACTTTTTAAGTTATGTACTTTTTATGAAAACTTTAAATGCTTAAACTATTCTTCTATATCTTTCTAAAAATCTTTTAAAATCTTTTTTTTTTTTAAAGTAACTTTAAATTATGAATAAGCTAAATTAAATTTCCCACGATTTAATTGCTTTATCTTCTATTTTCTTTAGTTTCAATTTTTACCAAGAATTGTTTAAAAGTTTTATTTTTTAAACTTTTACCAAGAATTGTTTAAAAGTTTTATTTTTTAAACTTGGCTTTCTAATCAAAGCATGAAATGATTAAAAATTACTATTTTAAAAAGACTACGTTATTTTTTTAAACAAATTTTTTTTGCAACTTTTTGAAAAAAATGTTTATACACTTTAGAAATGTTATAGTTTTTTCTTTTTAATAATTTAAA
>NC_088923.1:14837500-15090000 GCF_038396675.1 Hydra vulgaris
AAGTTTTTTCTAATAATTCTGTCTTATCCTTGGGAGAGGTTATAAGATATAACCTCTCCCAAGGATATATATTTTAAACTTAAATGACACCTTTGTTAATGTTGAAGATTTTCCATAAGTCTTTAGAGTCTAATTTTTAAGATGACACAAGTTTTAGTAAACTGAGAATAATGGAGCTTAACATCAGAAAGCATCTTTTTACGATGATTACTTGCAATAATAAAAAGACATTTGTTCCCAAGTGAGATGTTCCTGTAAAAAAGATAAAAAAAACTTACTTCAATTTAATATAGCAACTGCAAGATAGTTAAAAACATGCAGTAGAACTAGCCTTGACTTAAAAGCTTCCATATCTGCCTGCAATCAGCAGATTAGGTAAGAGGCGCATTTATGTATACATCTGGATATATATGGATATAAACAAATATTTGCTATTTATTTATATGCTGCCATCTAGAGTTTTTACAGTTTTCAATACTGGTTTTGAAAACCAGTTTTTTATGGTTTTTAAAATTTTAATAATCCAAATCTAATAAAGATAACAATTTGCAGTACTGTACTTTTTGTTTTTGAATTTTGTAATAACAAAAAATAGAAGTTATTATGCTCTTTGCAAACCATAAGTTTGTTAAATTTTTTTATTAATTAGTTACTTTTTGGTATTGTAATTATTGCAACACTACGATTCTCCTTTGAAAATTTGTAAAATGCTTTGTGTACAAGTATTAACGATTGCAACATTACAATTCTGCTGAATATTATTTTTGCTCAAAGAATGTATATAACAGTCGTAGCGCTAAAATTAGGAACCCCTTAAATAATTATTTTTGCTAATATAAAATTAATAGTCTATTTGTGCGTCTTTTGCCTTAATGACTGCAAGGCATCTTTTAGGCATTGAATCTACTAAGTTTTTAAGCCGTTGCGGTTCAAATTTTTCCCACTCCTCAATGAAAATTGCTTTTAATTGTGACAAACTGGATGGTTTTTGATCAGCTACTTTGATTTTAAAAAGATTCCATAAATTTTCAATCGGATTTAGGTCTGGTGACTGAGAAACCAAGAACCAAACAAACATATTTTTGTTTCATCAGACCATAAAACTCTTCACCATTGATCAATAGTCCAATTCAAATATTTCTTACCCCTCTTTTCTTTTGATTCTTTTTACTCAAAAAAGGCTTTTTTAGAGCAACTCTACCTACAAAACCTTGATTTTTCAAGCGATTGCAAACAGTTTGAGGATTTACAGTTATACCATGATCTGTTTGTAAATCTTTTGCTAGCTTTGGTGAAGATAATCCTTGATCTTGTTCAACTTTTTGAATAATTTCTCTATCAATGCGTAAGGTAGTCTTAGCTGGGCATCCTTTTCTTGTCAAATTTTTACGGTACCCATTTTTTTAATATTTTCTAATGATATTTCCTACACTATTAGGCTTAACATTTACTATTTCAGAAATAGTTTTATATCCTTTTTCACTTTTATAGTGTCCCAGGATCAATTTTTTTACTGATTCATGAATTTCATATCTTTTCACCAGAGTTTTTTTTATTAAGAACCTAAAAAGAAAACAAACTTTGCTAAAAAAATTAGTTAGAATAACTTCTATCAATCAAATTTGTTTGTTTTTGGCTTTTTTTTTCTGCAATTTTACTAAGTTATACAACAGAAAATTTAATAAATGATTAGGGGGTGACACTTTTTTGACTATTAATTTCTTGTTATAAAAATGTTTTTTGATATAAATCCCATCCAAGTACTTTATAGATTTACTTATATTATTTAAGATTACAATAATTTTTTTTTTTTGTAACTTTAGAATATTTGTGAATCTAACATGCTATACTTGTGATTCTAACACACTATACTCAGGCCTTTGCATAAGAGGTGTGCGATGGCACTTATATAACTATGCATATAATACTTTATTTTGACAACTTGGCCATGGCTCTTTGCAAGTTTTGATAATTATCGATTTTAAAAATGCGTTTAAAAAAAAAAAAAGACTTTAATTAAAATAAACAATCCATAAACTGAAAATAGAATAAAATTAAAAAAAAAAAAACACAAAAATTAAACTCAAAAACTGAAAATAAAATTTCAAAAAATAAGTAATAAAAAAATGAAACTGAAAAAAGTTCAGATCCATCTGTTTTGTTCCTTAGTTTGCATCGAATATTGTTGCTGAAAAAAGCACCCTAAATATATAAGAATATAAGAAAACAAAATAATTACAATAATCTTGAAGTTATCTGCAAATCATTTTTTAACTATCCTAATAATTTTTTATAAAATTTAAAACTTGCACCACAAAATTGTATTAAATTTCATAGCACTTTTAAACATCCTGATTTACTTACATTTTTAAACATCGCGCTGTGTTAAATAAATCAATTTCTAAAAAAATAAAAAAATATGGGGAGGGGGGGCAGATGCTCTTAAAGCCCTCTCCTCACTATTGATCTACTCTTGTGTTAGTCTATTTATTCATGGGAGGAAATGATAAAGATTATAGAGCTATGGTAAATTGTTTTTTAACTTTCACTTACATTAACTTTTTTACAATTAACATTAAATGTTTTAATTTTTTCTGGTTTTTCTTCAATTTATTTTGTCATTCAATTTATTTTGTCATTTTTTGATTTTTATTTTTTGAGTTTAATTTTTGTGTTTTTTTTTTAGATTTTATTCTCTTTTTAGTTTATGGATTGTTTATTTTAAGTTTGCTTTGTTTTTTTTAGCCCATTTTTAAAAAGCGCTAATTATCAAAACTTGCAAAGAGTCATGGCCAAGTTATCAAAACAAAGTATTATATGTGTGGTCATATAAAGCATGTGACTGCATGTCTCTTACGCAAAGGTCTGATACTTGTGAATATAACACACTTTATTTGTGAATCTAACACACTATACTTGTGAATCTAACACACTATACTTGTGAATCTAACACATAAGATTTTTATTATAGAATACTTTAGAATTTACCTAAAGAGCATTGTTATTTTGATCATAGCTTTTCTAGCAGTCATCCTTTAACTTAAAAAATTGAAATTTAATTTGTGTTTTTATTTTTATCTGTACTTACTAGGATTTTTGATTGAAGGTTTTTTTTATAGTAACACAGTTTTTTTTATTATGCATAGTAACACACTTATTTTCTTTATACATAGTAATACAGTTTTTTGCTTTATGCATAGTAATGCAGTTATTTTCCATATGCATAGTAACACAGTTAATTTCTTTATGCGTTTCCTAATGCAGTTGATTTATTTATGCATAGTAACACAATTTCCACATACATGTTAATGCAGTTATTTATTTATGCATTGTAACATTCTGTTATTTAGCTCCTGAAATGTCAAATGAATCTAAATCATTGCGATTCCAGCAGAAAGGTGATTTATGTGATGGTTTAGAAGAATCCTGTAAACAAATGACAGAATCAGTGGTAGCCTATCTCAATGGCGAGTTGACAGGTTTTGATTTTTGTTTAAAACATTTTTACTGACAAAAAAATTTTGATTTGAAAAAAAAAAAAAAATTTTTTGTTTTTTATTTTAATATTAATTTTTTAATATAGCAACGGTTTCAGACTACCAGCTTTTAACCAAAATGAATACTTTAGCAGCTGACAAGTATCAGGAAATGTCATTATCAACAAACACTTTAATATCAAAAATGGTTGAGCTTAATGAATCATGTATGTTTATTTTATTGCACTTAGTTTTAATCTTCTTTTTTTTTTTTTTTGAATTCATTTTTATTTGCTTGTTTCAAGATAAGTTGCTTCAACCTTACTTGATACAGATTGATTTATTGGAGGAGAGTGTTAATACATTAGAGCAAACAGCTTACAAGTTAGATTCATATTCAAAGCAGCTAGGTAATTTTTCTTAAAAATTAATCTTTTACATATATTTTTACATTCATGAGATTTTATTACCATTTTTTTTTTTTAAAAAGTAAACGATATCTGATTGTACTTATCTCAATAATTTTCTATTTCTATTATAATATCAATAGGTTTTTAATATTATTTATTATCTCAATAAGTTTTACTTATTATCTCAATAAGTTTATGGTTTTAATTATTATCTCAATAAGTTTATGGTTTTACTTATTATATCAATTAGTTTCTAATTGGGTTTATTATCTCAATAAATTTCTGATTGTACTTATTATCTCTATATGTTTCTGATTGTACATATTATCTTAATAAATTTTGTTAATATACATATTTTTAAATTTTTGAAAAAATTTAAAGATATGTATATTAACAAAAAAATTTTTTGCATTAATTTTAAAAATAAGTTTTTCATAATTATAAATAGTTTTATAGTTTACATTAAATTTTAAATTAATAATTATCTAACCTAAGCAAATCAGCTGTATACCATGCACTATGGAGAATATACCATGCACTGTGGAGAAATATCAAAGCATTTTTCTTTTTGCTTGCTTTTTGTCTTTGTGTATTAATACATATAATAGTAACTCAACTATTTTCAGTTTACAATTTTCATGTACAGAGATAATGTAAAGATAAAACTTAAAACTACATTAAATCAAATTGTTAAGTTATTTCAGTGAAACTCAATTTGTACTTGAAATGTTATACCAGTTCAGTTTATGTTCAGGAAAAAATACAATATTAATTTAGAAGCGTGTTGTTTTCTATTTACTCAAAATACAATTGGTTGAAATTATATATAAACTTGATGTTTATGTTAAAAATTTTAGTTCATATTTGAATTTCTTTCCACTCAAAAATTTTAATGTTAGAAGTTCTTTGATTAAGGAAACCTAAAATTTGATTGTTGACATTAAATATTTTAGTGTTACATTCCAGATTAGTCAATCATTATTGAATCCTATTTGGTAAAAGTAAAAGAATTTCAATTTTCATGTTAAAATGAACCAAATCTTTACTCAATTGTCTCAAAACATTTCTTATGTTTTTGGGGTATTTTTAGTATGTTGCATTCTACTATGTTTTTGTTTGATCACTAAAATACAAACATTATATAATTGATTGTTTTTAGTATTTCTTGCTGTCAATTTTTTTTTGGAGGTAAACATTGAAACAAATTAAACATTTTAAATGTTAAATCTAAAAAATTTTTTTTTTTTTTTTTTTTTTTTTTTTTTTTTTTTTTTTTGTATTAAAAAAAAACAAAGCTGCAAGAAACCACTACCACAAAGCTGCAAGAAACCACTATTAAGTTGGGAATTATTAGAAAACAAAGAATAAAGTTATAGAGCAAGGAAACGGTTGACAGAAGACTTAAAAAGTTGTATGAGTCAGAAAAACATAAAGATGGGAGAGAGTTCCAAATAGTTGAAGTATGGGTTACCAGACGAATAAAAGTTTTTATAGAATCCAAGGACAGATGCAGCAAAAGGATGAGGCTCTGCTGAATGGCGAGTTTAATGAAAATGAATTTTGGTTGATAGAACTAGAGATAATAGCTCCTTAGTGCAGTGACCATGATAGTATTTAAAGAAAAAAGTTCAAAATTCAAATATGATGACAGTATTCAAATATGATGACAGTATTCAGGGAAGAATAGGAGAATTTTAGGTAGAGAATGGTGAACTACGTCAGAAATTAGGAGTAAGAAAATGGCATGATAGAGAGAAACGACCTTAGCAAATTCTAACTAAGCAAATGATTGTGTATAAGGTTTCTATAAGAGTTCAATAGTAAATGATAAACCAAAAAGACATAAATGTGATGACTCAGTGATAGGGTTGCTATTTATCAATATATGTTGACAGATTTCAATAGTTGTTTGCAATAAATAACTGTGTTTTGTTGCAGTTATAGTTCACAAGCCTCTGCAAACCTCAATCTGTTATAGAATTGAAATCAGATTTGAGATCAGCTACTTGTTCAAGAGATAAAAAAGAGTAGACTTTTTGTCAAGACGAGAGTATTAAGTTGAGTTGTCAGCAAATAGAGCTACTTTAGATACAAGATTGTTAGGAAGATTGCTGGTGAAGATAGGAAATAAAACAGGATCAAGGTTAGACACTTGGTGTACCCCAGAAGTTACTGGAAATGAAGATGCTGGAGTGATTTGAATATCTAGCAATGGGTTAACTTGTTGAATGAAGAATGAAAGGAAGAGTATGACCATAAGATTTAAGAGTTGAATTAGAAGAAAAGTTTTTTGCAAAAAGTTCATCCTGATCCTTGGAAGAGGTAATAAGAAACTATTAAACACAAAACCTAATCATTAGGAACCATTAGGTTACATGTTTAAAATTAACTTCTTAACTTTTTTTGATGTATGAAATACTTTCAGGTTACTTTTTAATACTTCTTAAAATTTGAATTACTCCAGGTTGCTTTCATTACATCATAAAATACTTTAAGTTACTTTCAGGCATGATTCTAGTTCTAAACTAATGTGCATTTGTGCTGATGCCATTAAAGAAAACTTTGCTATTTGTGGTAATTAGGAGTCTTGGCCTAAAAATACCCTTAAACATGCTGATGACTTGCCATGCAGCGTCACATATTTTTATAAACAACTTGCATTCGCATACTTGTATGCAGAAAACATTAAAACTTTATAAAAGAACACACAAACAAGTGTTTTTTGCTTTCAAAAATTAAATTAAATTTAGAGTATTAAATAAGTTTTGCAAAAGTCAAGGAATTTTGATTGATTTCATTGGAAAATCAGATAATTTTTATAAGAGTTTTGGAAAATTCATGGAAAATGAACATGAAAATTTGCTGGCCACGCTGATAATATAGGTTTACATTAATTAACTACACCCATATTAAGACAAACAGATGCATTATTATATTAACCATGGTTTTATCCAATAAATTGAGTGATTTACACAGTCATATAAATAATGGGAAACATTTTATACATTAAATTCCTCTATTCACATGTATGCAAACATTAGAAAGCTGTCTAGATTACTTTGCCTCCAGATAATTCTTATGTAAAAGGTATAATTTTTAATGTTACCCTGATAGCATCTTTAATATCGAATCTTCTATGTAGTGAATTAATAGTAGTAAATTAAAGCTCATGCTGGTATAGAAGACTTTATTTAGCAAATTAATAAATATGGTAACCTAAAGATACAGTCAAATTATTTTACATAAAAGAAACACAATATTTATCGAATAACAGTAGTAAGCAATAGGAATCAGTACACTTTGTCAGCAAGTATATAGCCACTAGGTTTAAACTTCTGATAAAAGTTCATATTGATATAGTAATCTGTGTGATACACAACCACTCCAGCTAGCAGATAATAAACTAATTGCTTTTTTTTTTATTTACAAATTTAATGGTATCAATATGTTTGTAACTAAACCAAGTTTGTTATTATAAAGTTAAAAAATTTTTCATGCAATAAAAACTTCAGTACAATCAATAATACAGTCTTTGAACTTTTTTTTTTAAACATTTTTGTAGGTTATTTGTTATTGTTCCACAATTAGGCCAAAATATAATAAGATTGGCCAGTCTAGCAGTGAAGAAGTTAAATTTCAATTAAAATCTGTTGATTTATTAATTATTGAGAAAATTTTAATGATTAATGGAGAGACTATAGAACTAGTTCATTTTTTATTTGAATTTGTTCATCAAAACTGTGAACTTTTTGGTGAATGTTGTGTTGTTGTAGCTGGTGATTTTTATCAATTGCCTCCAGTAAAAAGTAATTTTATTTTTTAACATCCTTTTTGGAAACAATGTCAATTTGAAAATATAATTTTAACTGATTATTTTAGACAAAAAAATGATGCTGAACATCAAACTCATTTAAATTTTATTCGTATTGGACAAATAAATACTCCAAGAATTTCTTGAAAAATGAGTTTTTCAAAAAGATTGCTTTTCATAAAAAAATTGTTTCACATGTAAAGAAGTTGAAAATTATAATAATTTCCATTTCCTACGTGCGCCAAGCAAAAATTTTCATTTCCAAGCTCATCATTTCCAAGCAAAGCTCATTATAAAAAGATAACATGAAATGGATGAACCATGGCCTTTTCAAACACCTAAAGAAGTTTCAAGAAAATGTAACATACCAGTTTTTAATTTGATATAAATAATGGAACTCTTGCCACTGTAATTGATGTAGAAACTAATGTCATTGTTTTAAAAACTATGCATAAATAATTTTTAAAAATTCCTCCTTGCTTAGACAATGTATGACTTCACACTGTGGAATTATTGCAGAAGTAATGGGATATCCGTTTATGTTAGCGTTTAGTGCAATTGTTCATCAAGTGCAAGGATTAACTTTACTGAAATGTGTAATATATATAAACACTATTCATCAAAATACGCCTCATCTATTTGATACTGCATTGTCAAGAGCAACTGATACAAATAATATTTATATTGTTTCTCAACCTTCAGATCTTTTTTTAAAATTTTAAAAAAATATTGTTGTTTCACAAATTATTAAACAATTTTATCATAATATATGATTTTTTTTTAAATTTTTTTCTTGATTTCTCAAACTCAACTTTTTTTAAAAAAAAGTATTTTATAAAATTATTTTTTATATTTTAGAAAAAACAAAAAAAACAGAAACTAATAATTTTTCAAAAATGGATCCTCTATTTTTCAAAGTTCTCGATAAAATTAACAACTTTTTGATTTTTTTAATTAAAAAATAAACTAGAAAAAATAAAACTTTGTTAATCATTCAACATTCAGAATCATCATCCTCCATCATTATCACCGTCATCATCCAAATCATCATCATCGTTTAAATTCTGATTTTTTTTTTTTTTTTAATTATTTTATAAGAGAAAATCTTTTATTTTCAATTTATAAGAACTTCTTTCTTCTTATTTCATTATCTAATTGAAAAAAAATTGCCTTTACTTATATCATCACATGTTTCCAGTTTAGGATTTTGAATGCTGGATCTTCTTTACTCATTGCATGGGTTCTTATTGTGCCTCTGTTTTTACGACTAGGCAACTTATTCTTATAATTCCTAATGAGGGTACAGCTCTAAAACTCAGTTTTATGGTTCTGAGATTGGCTGGTAGTCAGGTTTTCCAAACTCTATGGTAGCTTTAAGAGAGGCTGATTCCATCAACAGCTGTAAAACATCAGAGTGCTAACCATGAGTGCCACGTTGTGCATGGATGATGTCCTTGTTCGCACTTTTGGTGTGCATTGTTGAGGCCCCATTAGGAGCCCTTTTACTGCTTAGGGTTTATTAAAAGTAATGTGGCAATTGCTCAGACTATTAGATAGTGTACTGAGTACTATCTGTGGTTCGAGTCAAGTTCTTTAACAATTTAAAAAATGACTAAAGTATCAAAAACTATAAAACACAAAAAACCATCATCATCACCTAGTTCTCTAAATCTATCATTCACTAATATTCGCGGTCATCGAAGTAACTTTTCTTTTGTTGAGTCTTATCTTTTAGAAAGTTCACCAGACCTACTTCCTCTTTGTTTGTTTTTTATTTCCAAAATGTCACATGCTTGGACTAGGCGTTTAAATTCATAAGAATTTTCCAATTTGTCTGTATACTAGGTTTGAATCTACTGACTATTTTTTTATTTATGTGCTTTCGTTTAGCAAAGCTTCACTCTATAACCTTTCTCTTTGTTCTAGACTGATCTCCTTCACCTCGATGTTATTTCTGATCAAATTGACTACGCCCTTTCTCTTTATCCTCAGCCAATATTGTTGTTGTTTTTACTTTAATGCTCATCACACTGAATTGCTTGATTCTAGTGTGAGTGATCCTGCAGGTGTTAATGTCCACAACTTTTGCTCTTCTGAATCTGTAACAAAATAGTCAACTTTCCAACTCACTTTCCAGGCAAGCCAAATCATTTAGCATCTCTACTCGAGTTGTTTCTTATTTCTGATCCTAATCAGTGCTCAGTTTCTCCACATTCATCTTTAGGTGCTTCTGATCACGATTCGATCTTTCTAAAACTATTCTCATTCTTCTTCATCTTTTGAATCCCCCTATCATAGCACCTCTTAAAGTTGGCTGGGACTCTTTCTGTGATTTTCTCCATGATGGCCTTTAGTTGAAATTTTTAGCCTTCCCGCTGATAGGCTTTATTGTGCATTAGATAGATGTGGAAATGTTATCGCTCTCAACATTTCTAAAGCGTTTGATAAAGTTTGGCATGACGGTCTTCTCCATAAGCTCTTATTTTACAGTGTATCATGTGGCATCTTTAAGATTATTGAATCTTTTCTTGCCAATCGTAGTATAAAAGTTGTACTCTATGGACATTACTCTTCTTTATTTCTTGTAACTTCAGGGGTTCCTCTAAGTTCTATCCTTGGCCCTATACTTTTTTAATTTACATTCTCACATCTGAGTGGGATTGTTTGCTGCTGATACTACCATTTATTCTTGTCTTGATAAGAAGCCAACACTCTCTGATTGCTTGGAGGGGACATTTGAGCTTGAAAAGGATCTCACTTCTACTACAGCATGGGGCTCTTAGTGGTTGGTGAACTTTTTTTCGCTGTTGCAACAATCTTGGTCTTCTTTCTTTATATTTATGAACAGTAATGTTTGCAATGAGTCATATACCCTTCGTCTTCTAGGATTAATTCTTACTTTTAATCTTTTTTGGAAACCATATATCATATCCGTTGCAAAATTAGCATCTGCTAAGGTTGCATCTCTTTATCGGGTTCGCCACTTTCTTACTTCAGATTCTTTTTTTTATCGCTTTAAGTCTTAAATCTGGCCATGTATGAAATACTGTTGGATAATCTGGAGCATATCTTCAAAGGATGCTCTTTCTCATTTAGATAATGTGAAAAAACGCATTATAAGTATTGTCGTATCTGCTTGCAGCCAACTTTCAACCATTGTCATATTGTCGTTATGTTGCTTCTCTTTCTCTTTTCTATAAATACTATAATGGGTGGTGTTCTAAATAGCTTGCGTCTCTTGTGCTATTTACGAAAATTCTTTCTCATTTTACTTCCCATTTAGTTAAGTCTCATCCTTTTACTGTGACTGTTTCATAAGTGCTCCAAAAATTCTTATTTGTCTAGTTTTTTTCCTCGAACATCAGTTCTTTAGAATTCGCTCCCTTCTTCTTGTTTTCCTGATTCATATCGTCTTTGTTATCTTGCTTTATAAACTTCATCTTTACACTTCCAGTTACTTCCAACTCTAATAGTGATTGCTTGCTGCCTTGTTGGAAATGAAGATTAAAAAAAAAAAAACTGAAATATATCTGGTGTAACTCTCAGTGGTCGTCCACCCTTTGATTTTTAAACTTTGATGGTTCCTCCTGTTATTGCATTTACTTTAGCAATCAAATCTTATGCTATTTGCACAGATTTTTCTTAAGATTGATTGTTTGCATATGTGGCAACCTATTACCTAAAATGTTTGGTAGTACATCTCTTTTTGCTTTTCTTCTTGTGAAATTTTAGTCGTCTCTCTTTAGTGGTTCTTTTCTAAAGAGCCCTAGTTGATAAATCAAGTAGCTACATCTTTCATCTTGTGTCTTGAATTTCGATTGCAGAAAAACAAAAGGAAAAAACAGTGGGTCATCATTCCCCTCATCTTTTCTGTAAATAGTTGAGTTGCACGCTTTGAGAAACTCAACCATTTGCAGAAAGGATGAGAAACTTGCATCACCAACATGTTTATATGATAGATTTGAACAATTGAGTTTCTCTAAGATGCCTATTGTTTGTTTTTTTTTATACATATATAGTAGACAGTTTCCCTGTTATATTATTATGAGAGCCAGCTTGATTAGGCGTTTTGTCTCTACTAATAATGCTGTAACTGGCAAGCTTTAAAAAATGCTTACACTGAAGAAATTTAATTAAGGAAAGTTTGCGAACAATGTGTTACGTATTGGCACCAATAAAAATACACCAATAAGTAAAAAGCAAAAACCTGGTTGGTCCGAATTTACTATTATTTAGCAGTTTGTAATTTCTACATACTTTAAGGTTTACTGCGTGAAATACTTTATAAGAAATATGTTACATCAAAAAAACAAAAGAGATTTGTTAAAGTAATATTAAAAAAACATAGAAAAAGTTTTTCGGGAAATTGCGTAACCAAATGCTTATACCGAAAAAATTAATCCTAACAAATAAACGATTTACGTAACAAATAATACTTCTTTCCAAAATAAATGTTCTAATAATATAATGATGCCCTGATTTTAAAAACCAGTTTTATCATATACTTTTTTAGTTCAGATACTTGTTTTTTTTTTAATTATATTAATTTTCACTGAAAGGTGTCCCAGCGGGCATTTGTTTTTAAAAGTTACATTCTAAATGTATTTTAAATGTCTTTTAAACGTCTTCTAAACATTCTTACGTAAAAAAGCGTTCAAAAGACGTTTAAAAAACGTCTGTGAAGGTATTTGTGTAAAAATAAGGCAAAATATGTTTTGAATGTTGTAAAAAAATGCAATTTTTTTGAATGTTGTTATTTCAGTATAATATGGAATTAAGAATGAATGTCAAATTTTAAATTGTTTAATTGAAACTTGAAACTTATTGTTGTCACCTAAAATAACCAAAAATTATAATACTCACACACACGCAGACACACACATACCATTATATATATGTACTAAAAATTCAGATATGCGTTAGTGTTTCTTTTGATAATTGTCAATAAGTAAATTAAAGAGTTCTTAATTTGCTCAAATTACGAAAACTAATAAAAATTCAATTTTTAAATAAAAGCAAGTGCACATTGTTAAATATACTGGGGCAACTGGAATAAAATGAGGAAAGTGGGAGGGGGTGCAAATCCTTAAAATACCGACTGCCTAATTTAAAAAAAAAAGACCTTTAAAACTAAAATTCATCCGATCAAATGTCTCGAATACCCGACTATGTTCCTCAAAAAACCGACTAACTTTAAAATTGCCTTCTTTAGGCGAAGGGGGTATGACACACACACCCCTTCCCCCTCCTTTCCCCATAGAATCGCCTCTACATGTGCAGAAAGATAATTAGAAAGATAATTGCCATGTATAGAAAGATAGTTGCCATGTATAGAAAGATAATTGCCATCTATCGAAAGATAGTCATTTATAGAAAAATGATAAAAGCCATTTATAAACGGTTTTATATTTTAAATAAGTAAATTTATTTATTTTTAGAAACAAAATTCAAGAAAATGGAATGGAAATAAGATGACTTCAAATGAAATAAACGTTTTTTAAATGGAAAGTAGGCTCAGTAAAATGAAAAAGAAACAAGTTTATCAAAAAAAGTTTGTCGAGATTTCGAAATTTATCGAGAAAAAGCTTTGTTTGCTTTGTAAAATTGTTTTAAATCTATTTCAGAAATCAATGGGTATTTTTTTCAACCATGCGCAAATAGTGTTTAATTAAAAAAACAGCATTTTTTATTGGGCTTCTATATTTTTTATTATACTGCCAACTTTTATAGTAATTTTTCGCTAACTTTTTCATTTAACACTGCTTGCAAACGCTTAAAAAATTTTTTTTGAATATTTGCAACCAGCGTTTAATAAAAAACCAAATTCCGCTTAAGCAGAATTACAATATCCCTAATTCCGCTGAAAAAGAATTACTAAAATCTTAATTCCGCGGAAGCAGAATCACGACATTTCTAATTCCGCCGAAGGAGAACCACAGATTTTTGTATGAACCGTCATTTCTAAAACTTCAGTCAATTTTTCGAATAAATCCAAAATGATCCAACACGCTTTGCACGGTTCATGTCAGCATCCGACAACGTGTCAAAGAATTAAACAAATTTTTTTAGAATGGAGGTTAAGTTGTAGAAACATCAAAAAATGTTTTTGTTTGTAAAACCTCTACCATTTCACGTTTAAAATCAAATTTACACAAAAATTTGAAAATTTAGCTTGTATTTTCTATTTAACTTGTTTTATAACTGCAAAAAAGTTCTGACGTAAACTTACGTAACGTAACCACGTTACCAACGCAAAAAACAGACAAGCTAAACAGACTGTTTTAATTGCAATTATGTTAAACTGCGTTTAATCAAAGGTATATGTGTGTGTGTATATATATATATATATATATATATATATATATATATATATATATATATATATATATATATATATATATATCAAAGTAAAGGTTTCTAATATTTTAAGATATGAAAAGATGTTTATATATATATATATATATTTATATATATATATATATATATATATATATATATATATATATATATATATATATATATATATATATGTAAATTATGTCAGTGTATTTTACAAATAGAGTGCTCAATGTTCTTAAAGAACAGAGCAATAACTCTTCCTGATGATCCAGCAATGGTGAAACTTCATGTAGAAGAAAAAAGTTAGATAATTGTTTTTTACTAATTTATATATATATATATATAAATATATAAAATCGTAAAAATAGACTTGTGAACAAAACCAATAGAGGGCAATGTTCAAATGCTATTATATAGTTGTTGTTTATATAGGTCTTTTTTTTTTTTTCAAATTAAAAAAAATTTGTTAAATTATTTGAATTATTTTATTGAACCTATTTAAATTATTTTATTGAATGGTTTGATGAGGCGAAGCAGTTCGTCATCTTGCCTCCTTCGCCATGTTGCCCCGTTTTTCCCTATGTCTTATAAGATAAATGTTTGTTATGTAAAAGTTCAAACTACATGGCTAAATGTTAAGAATACTATTGAAGACAGAATATAAAATTTAAGTGCCAATAATTAAAACTTTTGGTTTAACGTTAAAATGTGGTGTATGTGCCAAACACTAAACAGTAAAAACCGGGATAGATAATTGATGTTCACTGTGGAAGTAATAATTAATTCCATAGTAAATATGAGGAAGTAGTAACTACCTCTGCAGTGAGTATTACTTAATCCGTGTAGTGTTTGGGACATAGAACACATTTAACATCAAACCCAAAATTTTTTATTTTTAGCACTGAGCCCAGATTTCATATTCAATTGTTTTCTTTTTGCCCCGGTCTTGGAAATATTTATTACTACATTTTTTGAACGGTGTAATATACATACAATAAAAAAAATGATACTTACTATTTAATTAATAAATATCGATAATTAAAGTATTGATAGTTACTAATTTCTTTTTTCTGTTTACATTTGTCGTAAAATAAGTACCAAATTTTACAAGAACAAATAAGGCTTCTGACAGAAGATCATAATGATCTTATCATAAGAACCTTTTACAATTTTAATAACAAAATAGTACAATAAATCATACTATGACAACTATAAATATAAATCAAAAGAAACACGATAATAATAAATCTGTTATAATGAATCCATAATAATAATCACGAATCTGCAATAATAATAATCACAGATCTGTAATAATAAATCTATAATAATCCATAATAATAAATCGGTACAAAAAAAAACCATAATAATAAATTTTATAAATCTGTTATAAACAGGAATTTTCGGTAGGGGAGGGGGGATGTTGAAATATTTTTGTATCCTAATTGCGTCTCCTAAAAAAAGGTCTTCCATTTCTAAGATATTATAGGACTTTTATATTTTGGTGGAGGGGGGAAGTAGAAGTGGGTGGGTGTGGAATGCATAACTTTTCCCCCTCCCCCCCCCCCCCCTTCCTCCTGGATTCGTCACTGGTTATAAGTAAGGTCGGGTTTCATACAAATACCAATATTTTTAGAAACTTTGGTGCTTACATAATTAATATGGTTTTTCCAAGTAATATTCTCATCAAGATAAACACCTAGGAATCTTATAACAGAATCTCTTTTTTTTACAGTCAATAGAAATTTGAGGCATAATATTAGGTAGAGAACGTTTTTTTGAGAGGGAATGAATCTATTTAGTTTCGTTAGTATTTAACGTTAATTTATACATTTGAACCATTTAAAAATGTATTTAAGTTCATTATTAGTGGTTAAGAAAAGTTTGTAATCATCAGTGTGGTGTTGGTGCCATTTACATAAATAATACTTATCAGGTTAATTAATTAAATGGTTTCGAAATCCCAGTTTTGATAAAAGCCTTTCTGAATACTACTAAATCTATCAAAGCAATAATTATTCTAACAAGAATTTGAGAGCTTTTTTAATGTAATGTATTCCACATTTTTAAAAATTCTTTTCAAAAGAATAGAATGGAAAACTTAATAAATTTATATGAAACTTAAAAAATTAATATACTTTAGCAAAGAACCCAGTTTATTAATTTTTCTAAACAAAACAAAACGGGTAATTCAATCAAGCATACTTAGACTGTTTTCATGTCGTTTTTTTGTTTATCCACAGAAAATTGTTCGTTTGCGGAGGGGCGGGGGGGGGGGGTGTTAAGAAAAACCATTATTGAGTAATAAGCCGTTTAAGCCGTTTTTTTTAAATTTTCAAAATTTGCGTTTCGACCATAAAGAACTTTGTGTTTATTTATCAAATAGGTATTAATTAAATTCTAAAACATTTTCCACATTTCTTTACTTTCCACATTTCTTTACATTTTTTCTACTTTCAATAATCAAATATTAAAAATTAATATTAGTCGTTTTGTTTTGAGAAGCACAAAAGATTGCACAATAATAATGCACAGTATATTTACTAATGCACAGTATAAAAACTTAAAACAATGCACAGTATTATAGAACTTAGAATTATAACAATTTAAAATGTTTCATTATTGCGTGTGTGAATAATTTAGATTAGACAAGATTTTGCATCAATAACACATCAAAATACGTAGAAAAATACAAACACTTTTATCTAATCATTATTATAAGTTGTATATATCACTGTAAGTAGCAAATCAATAAATAATCAAATAAACATAGCACTGCGAGTTTATTTGATTATTTATTGATTTGCTGTTTTACATTATTTCAGTTACAAGTTTGTATCTTTAGTCACACTCTTTACTGTATCTTTAGTCACACTCACATACACCCCTACACACTGTATCTTTAGTCACACTCACATACACCCCTAATAGAGGAAAACATTTTGCTTAAAAATAAAAAAAATCAGAAAGAGATAAATCGAGACAGGAACATGATTTTGAATTATGAATTTTGCAACTTTTAGTCTGGCATTAGCAGTCACGCAAAGACCTGCATTCACCAAATAAGTTATGAAAAGACTAATTTTTTTCGTTCGAACAAGCAATGCTTTATTATTATTTACATCTATTATCTACGTCTTTTTTCTTTTATTATCTTATTTCTTTTCAGCAAAGTTGGCAAATATTTTTTATATATCCAATACCGAAATACCGGTATTGAGTCAACCTAATATTGGTATTTTGGTATTGGATTGTATAATAATTTATATAGTAATTAATTTTAGACTTTATTCATTTATGAGTGGACTAATTGCCTATTGTTATGTTTATTTTTGATTCAATCTATTTTATGTGGGGAAACAAATATAAGTTTTTATTTACAAAAACTCTTAGGTATTTAAAAATTTTTTGCTTTTTAAAAAGAAATCTGGTTATTTAGGTTGCAGTTTTTCTTCATTGATTTTTTTAAAACAATGTATATTGAGTTTTATCTAATTTATTGAGAGTTTGTTAGCACTGAACGAAATATTTACTTTTATCGGCTCTATTTTATAATAGATATTCCATAATATCTATTTCATATCTCTATATAGCTGACTAATATCACTTTTGGGCATTAACAAATTAGTATCATCAGCATACATGATTAAATATAATTTTGCAGATTTTAGAAGTTTTTTTTATATACAGTATTGGACAAAACATTTGCAACCAACATCGGACAATGCTAAAAAGTGTTCCTAATTTTACATGTCTTTAAAACGAAACGAACTATACTACCACAGCAAACAGTTCAGGAGTCTGTAGTCATAGCATGCCATGACATGAGAAATCAGCTGACAGGTGACAGCACACAGGCAGAATTTTGTTGACAAGTGCCATTTTGCAGCGGACAAAACAAGTGCAACTTTTTTGGTTTGTTACATTTTCCTAAGTCTGGTCCGTGTCAACTTCACGGAAGTTTTTTAATAACTAAAGGAAGTATCCAGAAGTTTCCAGAAGCATGCAGAAGCTTCCAGAAGTTTCCAGAAGAAGCATCTGAAAGCATCCAGTAGCATCCAGAAGTATCCAGAAACATTCAGAAGCATCAAGACGCATCCAGAAGCTTCCAGAAGTATCGAAAAGAAGTATTTAGAATCTTCCAGAACAGGTTCACACAGGTTCATTTTACTATATAAGAGACATGTAAATCGACATGTAATTCAGTGAGTATATGGAAGTAAATCAGTCAGTCTTATCAAGACAGTTTATCTAAGTGAGTTTTATCAAAGTGTTTTATCGAAGAACATCAATACAAGAAGTGAAATACAACAAGTGTTTCATTACATCAATACAGTCCACATCCAACCAAGACGTTGTGTTCCACAGAGCATTATTGTATCATCACAAAGTAAATGTAAGACGGTAAGCCTTGAGAAGCGTGATTATTTATTTTTATTATTTTTATGACTTCAGGTGCAAAAATGACTCCCGACAGTCTTGTATTGGAACTAAGAAAGAAAATTATTGGCGGTTACGTAAGTGGAATGTCACAAAAAAGTATTTTTGATAAATATCGCGCGAAAAAATGGACCGTATTAAGACTATGTTCCAAATATCGTTCTACGGAGAATTTGGCAGCAGATAACAAAGGTGAAAGACCGCGTTCCACCACTTCTAGAGAGGATTCTATGATCGTCAGATCCGTCAAGAAAGATCCCTGGATATCATCAGTCGAGACACAAAAGCAGTTAGAGCTGCCTGTATCGGACCGAACAATCAAAAGACGTGCTGTTGAAGCCGGATTGTTTTCTCGACGCCCTGCAAAGAAACCGCTGATTTCACTAAAAAACCAGAAGAAAAGACTCCTGTTTGCTACATCTCATATTGACTGGAATGTGCAGAAATGGCAAACTGTCCGGTTCAGTGATGAATCAAAGTTCAACATCATTGGGAGCGATGGCATTTGTCGTGTACGTCGATCGGCCGGAAAACGCCTCGATTTACGTTACTGCCATAAGACCGTGAAGCATGGTGGAGGCAATGTAAAGGTCTGGGGGTGTTTTTCTGCTAACGGTCTAGGTCCAATACATCGAAACGATGGAATAATGGACCGTTTCATGTATAAAAATATCCTGAAAGATGTTATGTTACCTCATGCTGACTAGAACATGCCAATAAAATGGGTTTTTCAGCAAGACAACGATCCGAAACACACTGCAAAAGTAGTCAAGCAGTGGTTTCAAGACAACCACCTATCGGCGATGGATTGGCCGCCTCAATCTCCGGATCTCAACCCTATCGAGAACCTGTGGGAGATCGTCAACCGCAGAATTAATCGTGAAGGTGTTCGTAATAAGGATCAACTGTTTGAACAAATCCAAAAAGCCTGGGCAGCGATTCCACAAAATTTTATTGACCACCTGATCAAATCTATGCTTCGAAGATGCAAGGCTGTGATCGACAACAAAGGATTCGCCACGAAATATTGATAGCGAAATACAGCTTGGTCAACATTTTGTCGAGTTGCACTTGTTTTGTCCCGAAGGAAATCAAGTTTTTTTAAATAGTTTTGATTAATTTATCAATTTTCGTGAACAAATAATGAACTTTGTGATGAATTAAACTTGAAGAACTTTGTCTCTTAACAGTTTCATAGTTATTTCTCTAAATTGAAAAAATGCAGCACTTTTATATAAAGAAACTAAATTAGCATTATTTGGTTGCACTCGTTTTGTCCGATACTGTATATATATATATATATATATATATATATATATATATATATATATATATATATATATATATATATATATATATATATATATATATATATATATATATATATATATATATATATATATATATATATATATATATATATATATATATATATATATATATATATATATATATATATATATATATATATATATATATATATATATATAAATAATCCAATAACTATAGATTTTAGGGTTTTTTGAAACAATTTTTATAAATTTTAAATTTTTTCTGAGAATAAAACCCATCTTATTTAGATTGAAAAAGTCTTTACAAACATAAATATAAAAAAAAATCAAAAGTTTTAATGTCAAGACTTTCTACAAACAGTTTTAAAAGTGGTACAAAACGTTCCTAAAAATGCCTCTCTTACCCAATGAAGGAACCCTTTGGGTTTTTAAAAATTAAAACACAAAAATTTTGTTGTACTAAATCATGGGTCGGCCAGATAATAAGCTTGGACTCTTTTTTTTTAAGACGACCTTTTTTTGAAACACCCTTATATATATGTATATTTATGTATATTTATATACATGTATATATATATATATATATATATATATATATATATATATATATATATATATATATATATATATATATATATATATATATATATATATATATATATATATATATAGTTCGATCTCCACCACGTCCCTGGTAGTACCGCGCTCAACTTGTTTCTCCGCGCAGCGGCCTTGTTCGTCAAGGTTCGTGTTTCGGAGTTATAGAGTTGAGAGAGGGTTATAACCACAATTAAGTAGCCTCCTCATCTGTAGTGGCCTTCTGGGCCTTGGGGAGGTGAAATAACAAAAAAAAAAAAAAAAAAAAAAAAAATATATATATATATATATATATATATATATATATATATATATATATATATATATATATATATATATATATATATATATATATATATATATATATATGCTCGCTTCACAGCTATTCAAGAAATCTTTGCAAGAAGAATTTTTTATAGGGCTTTTTGGGCAAAACCAAGGGCCCCACTTATAACAAGGAAAAAGCTTTAAGCCTATATTCATAAATATTTAATATTAAAATGAAAAAAATTAATTAAAATGAAAAAAGGACTTTAATTTCTTAATTAGTTACTCGTATTTGCACTAGCAGCTCAACGCTGATTGCTGAATTTAGATCTGTCATTCATAATTTGTGGAGAGTTGGTGCTAATTGTGTGATAAAGGAAATAGTTTGTCGGATTAAACAGCCCAAATATTTTTAGCTACTCTCAATTCCATTTGTAATGAAGGTTGCGATGATTAACTGGCCTTAGCTTTTTGCTAAATGAAAAAGAGATTACCTACTTAGAGGTTTGTAACATTTTTAGCAAATAAGAGACATTCAGAGCAATGAATGTTTAAAAACTGTTCGAAATTTCTAAATTCACAAGAAATTGATATTAAAGATTGTCGTAGGCTGTCATACAAAAATATCTCAGCAATCAGTGAAAGATTCGTGTGCAGGCAAAATTAAAACAGAATAACACTGTAGTTTGAATACTTTATGCTAAAATATCTTTAAATTTTTTAGAAGTGCCTGCATGTTCGACTCCAGTGATTTAAAAAAATAAAATGCTGGTTAAAATTTTAAAAGTAGAATTAGGAGCAGTGCATGTGTATCTATAAGAATCAGTTCAACACATTTTGCTGAGCAGATACCATTAAGACTTTGGCTAATGACAATTCATAGATTCACAAGAAATATCCACAAACTTGTTAATAAAAAAAATCTAGCTAAATTATGGTGCTTAGCTCAGGGTCTTTATGTTTGCATCTGAAAACTAGAATAAATGCAATATTCTTTCATAACATCTTATAGAAAGCAGCAAACTAAAAATACGCTTTGAAATTTAACACTACACTTAAATAACATGTTGGTCAGCATCCAACCACTTACTAAGTTTGTCATTTCAAAGTGTGAATGTTTTGAAGAATATTAGCAAAAGCGAACAGAGCTTAAATATTTCGTTCAAGAATTCAAAATGTCCATCTAACTCCCATAGACTGTGCACTTTCCACTCAAAAACCAGAAATTTGGTTTTAAGAGTTTTATTTTAGTTATTGACCAATACGCGTCTGCTCCTGGTGAGTGTGTGCTTATGATCATATATCATCTGTTTTTGGGATTGTCAAGTCACCCGGAAACAAGCTGGCTGCAACTTTAAAAAACGACCTTGATTCACCCTCCTTTTAAAGAGTTTGTAAAGGTGTATCTTTTTTAAAGGCAGTTTATAGAGTTTGTAAAGGTGTTTCTTGATGAAAAACAAATGGACGTAAGCATGAAAAGTTTCATGTATTAATTTATACCCAAAAAAGGTGCGCATTATGAGTTGCGGAAAAATTTCATTTCAAATAAATAAATATTTCGCCACTGCTCGGCGGAAAAATTCATTTATTTATTTGATTTTTCTGTTAGTAAACTTGTGTCATTTATTAAACCACTAAGACAGGTAATGCATTATCAGTTATCCTAAAAGTGATAGGGTTTCATAGTAAGTTATAGTCCAATTCGCGACAAAAGTAAGTCCTGCCCTGAACGTCACTGAAAATGAACTGACTGAAGAATTGCTTTAAATGAAACAAACTCATACTGCAAACTTTAGAGAGAAACCTCTTACCCCATTTGACTTCATAAACAAAATTTCTGAAATCAAGCTTGGTGAACTCTTCAGAAATGTAGTGATTGAAGGTATTTTTACTTTAATTTCAAAGACAGTGGCCTTAAGGGAGCGTTCATTCAGTAAATTGAAACTTATGAAGAACTTGCGCTCAACTATGGAACAAGTGATCAAAATGGTAAATTTTGAGTATTGAATTCTACTTGCCCGAAATCTTGGTTTCCATGATATGATTGAAGAGTTTGCATAACAAAAAACATAATCTGTAAGAAAAATAATCTGTAAGAAACAAAAGCTGAACAACTTAACTAAACTTGTATACCAGTAGTATAATCAAAAAATTATTAAGCAGGCTTGTTGTTTTTTCTATAACAGAGAGAGGGTTATGGAAAGTTAGGGCCTAAAATTGAAGGGTGTTTGGGCCCATTAAGTCCTGTGCACGAGACTGCATATATATATATATATATATATATATATATATATATATATATATATATATATATATAGTATGCATATATATATATATGCATATGTATAATATACATATATATATTTATTTATATATATATATATATATATATATATATATATATATATATATATATATATATATATATATGTATGTATATATATATATTTATGCATATGTATATGAATATATATATATATAATATATATATATACACATATACATATATATATATAAATATATGCATATATATATATATATATATGTATATATATATATATATATATATATATGTATGTATATGTATATATATATGTATATATATATACATATATATATATACATATATATATATATATACATATATATATATATATATATGTATATATATATATATATGATTGTATATATATTCATATACATATGCATATATATATATACATACATATATATATATATTTTTTTTTTTTTTTTTTTTTTTTTTTTTAGATTATTCACCTCCCCAAGGCCCGAGGGGGGCCACTACAGTCGAGGAGGCTACTCATTTTTTTGTGTTTTTATTTTTTAGTTGTTATTCGTGGTGCAACCCTCTCTCAACTCTTTAACTCCGAAACACGAACCTTGCCGAGCAAGGCCGCTGCGCGGAGAAACTTTTGAAAGAAAGTTGAGCGCGGTACTTCCAGGGACGTGGTGGGAGTCGAACTCCGAACCTCTCGCTTACAAAGCGAGCGCTCTTACCACTACACCACTACCGCATATATATATATATATATATATATATATATATATATATATATATATATATATATATATATATATATATATATATATATATATATATATATATATATATATATATATATGCATATGTATAAATGTTGGGAGAAAATGAATAATGGCTTTTTAAAGCTAATTATTACTTGAATTATAAATTTTTTTAAATTCTTTTATGTAGCTTTAACAAATGTTGATACTATACAAAAAACTTTGAATAAAATTTTATTATTTAAAAAAAAAAAAAAGTTGAACTAAAATATATTCGTTTTGTAAATATGCTTTGATTTGAAACAATATTTAACGTTATTTTATTTACAAAAAAACAAACATGGAAAACAAAATAAACTCACTTGTTTTGTTATTATCTGCATAAAAAAGGTAATAAAAAAAATGCTTGGATCAACTTTTTTCCAAATAACGTGTACTTACAACTTATAGATTTTATTTCTTTTTTAATTTATTTGGGATTGCTCTTTGAACTTGTCTTGATATTTTAAGACTGTTTTCTACTTTAAATGCATCTTTCATTTTTAAGAATTTTGAGTAGTAGCTTTAATGTAAGCAATTAATAATGTGCAAGATTGTGTAAAGTTAAGATGATATCACCAAACCTTTTTTTATAAATATCTCATTTTAAATGATGTTCAACAAAACAAAATAACGCAAAAAATAATAAAAATAAAAAAAATGAATGACAACAAACTAAAACGAATAAATTCTATGAAATAGTGATGTTGTTTGAATTTCAAAGGAAACTTTTTGAGTGAGAGTATGAACTTTTCTTGCACGCGTAAATTAAACTAGAGTTGCATTACGTTTAAAAACGTTTTCAACAATGAAATCAAAAAATTTAACCCAATATTTTTTGCTGGCGACGTGTTCATGTTTAAGTTTACCGGAAAATCTTGAATCGCAACTGGTTTAGAGTTTAGATCCAAAAGCAAAACACAAATTAAAGCTTCATTAGTGCAAGTGAAATAGAGTAGCTTCACTAAAATAGGTTAATTGTAGCTTCATTAAAACAGGTTAATTGTAGTTTTGTATATAGGCAGGTGAAATTATTGTTATGTTTATCGTTAGAAGTTCCAAAGACCTTTTACACGTTTTATTTATTTAACTATTAGTTAAACACTCATATTTAATTGGTTTGTTTGGTTTTAAAAAGTATAAAATCTGGATAATTCATAGCTTAAACTACATTTGTGTAAAAGAATACAATTCTGTTATAAAAATGAGGTTCATGTTGCAAATTCTTCTTGCTTCTATCCTCGTTCTGATCCCGACAATAGAAAGTTTTGCTGGAGGACGAGGCCCTGGAAAGGATGAAAAAACCGAGGTATGATGGTTTTTAATTTTTAAAGACACTTCTTTTTTAAGTTAGTAGCATTAGAACTACAAATATGTGTACCTAATATAATACATATGCTTTCAAATATTACACACACACAAACACATACACCACGCACACGCACACACACACAAATGTATATATATACACACACTTTTTTTTTTAGGGCTCTTTAGTAATTTTCTTATTTTATGGGACTAAATTTTAGCAATAAAACAAAAAAACTGATTTAAAGCATTTAAAAGATTTGTTATATAATACCAAAGTGCTCAAATTACAAAGTAGGGAAACTTATTTTTTTATAGATTTTTTTTATTTTTTAGACCGATAATTTACTTGAGGTATTAGCGCATATTGACAGCAGAAATTATAGAAACAGAGAGTCTTACTACAAAATTGAAAACACCAGAGAGCTTTTAGATCAATGTTCGGTATTATGCGAACTCGCAAAAGATTATGAAATATGCGTTAAACAATGCAAGAAACAATTTGGTTTTTATCCATAAAATAAAGCAAGGATTATGTAATATATGTTTGAGTATCAAGGATTATGTAATATATGTTTGAGTATCAAATGTAAAACTGACATAGTAATTTTTGTAAATTGAATTTGTCAAAAATCCAAAAAGTTGACTTTAATTAAAAATTTGTTAACTATGTCAAAATTGATAAAAACCATAAAGTACAGTCTTAAATTTACTCAAGAGGGTTACTCAAAAACATACGAATGCATACAAGTAAAGAGGGTTTACAGAAAACGAATGTTTTTACTATCTCTCTCCTAAAACTTTCTTTCTTTTTTTTTAATCAACAATAGCAATGAATTTCGCGAGTTTAAAAAATCAATATTATGTTACGTAACAGAGTAATGTAGAATTAACTAAAAGTTTTTGCGTTGGGAAAGGAGGGGTTTGATTTTGTAACGAATAATGCGTACGCTGAAAGGAGGGGAGTCGTCGTAAGCATACAGATGCGAACAATACGAAAGAGGGTTTATAAATCAGTGGTTTTATTTCATATGTACTTTATGGATGCAGATTGTCAAGAGAAAACCGAAACTAATACCAGTCAGTTTCTAAGAACATGGCTCATCATTTATATTTTGCAAGTATATAACGTTTTCATAATACTAACATTTTACTTAAGTTTATAATAAATTTTTAAAAGAAAGTTTTCTTTATTCATTTAAATTTAACTGTAAATAAAAAAATGTAATGCTGCAATTTTAAAATTAATTACCCTTCCATTAAATTTATCTGATATTATATTATTTAAAAATTGACGGTTAATGCAAAGATTATTAGGTTTGAAACGAACTCTGGATATATATTCGCGTCACAGTAAGGAAGGAGGCGTGAACTTCCTAGTTAAATGCACTTCCGCGGTACTCTGTGACGAGACCTTTCGGTCTTCTTGGGGCACCTAAATAACAAAATAAAAAACAAATAGAAAGAAAAAAAATTCATCCCGGCGATTTGATGTGTATTAAAAATGGTACTTGATAAAAAAAAATTCATTCAACTTTGGTTATTGCTGTTACAACGAATACTTGCTAAACTTTGGTTATGAAGTTTAACAAATATTCGCTGCGCTTATGTGTGTATGCGTTTGTGCAGGCGCAAGTGTGTATGAGTAGTGAACGGAAATCTTTCGGCTTCGGCCGAAACCGAAACCGAAATTTCTGCTTCAACAATTTGTTTACTTTTCCTGTTTCGGCCGAAATTTCGGTTCAAACCGCAACCGAAATGAACCAAAACTTTTATAAGATTCTTTTAAAGTTTTTATATAGAGTGTGATCATGACGGTTTCCTAATTGTAATCGTTTGATAGTAAATCAATTTTTAATTATAACAATTGTAAAAATTTTAATTGAAATTACGTTACATAATAGTTTTAAGTTACTAATCTCAAATCATTCTTAAAACGAATTAACATTTAAGTAAAGCAACCCAAACCAATAGTTTCATCAAAAGTTTCTCAGTACTAAATTTTACAATGGAAAATAATCGATAAAAAACTGGTTTATGGAATCATTTTACCGTGACAGCTAGTGATTTCAAGTACGGAACTTGCAATATCTGCAATTTGAAAATATCTCGTGGATCGCACAATCCAAAACTTCAATCACTTAGCGGACTTTCATCACATTTAAGAAGTCATTTACTCTAAAAAATCTCCTAACTGAAAAAGCAATATATACAACTACCGGCAGTCCTGAAAATATACCAACCTCAGATCAAGTTGAGCCTATTACAATTAAAAAAAAGAACAATACCCTTGTTTGACACCAGAACAAAACAGCAGAGGGCTGAAATGTTGCAATTTACAATGCCTGGTTAGGTTGACAATATCTCAAAAATTGATTCAAACTCCAAAGAAGGTTTGAAGTTTCATAGATTTATATTAGAAAACAACATTAAAAGCAAAGTTTGTTTTGGCAAAAGTAGCATAGAGATTTCTTAGACATCCACCAACATCTACCGAAGTAAAAAGGTTGTTTTTAACTGCTGGAGGCATTTTTTCAAATTAAAGAAACAGACTTTTGCCAGAAAACATGAAAAATATTAGATATATATAAACAATTTTTTTAGCTTTAATTCAGTGATCATAAAAGGTTCAGGGATTTTAAGCATTTTTTTTCAAATTTCGGCCGAAATTTCGGTTTCGGTTTCGGCTACGGCTTAACTGAACCGAAATTTCGGTACTTTCGGTTTCGGCTCAAATTTCGGTTTCGGTCGATCACTATGTATGAGTGTTTGTGGAGGCGCGCGCGAGTATATGTGTGTCAAAAGAAGAGATTAATCAAATAAAACTTTTGTTTCATAAAAATAATAATAAGTTACAATTGAACTTGAAATGTTTAAATATTAGTTTGAGCCTGCAACATTTAACGTTCAAAACTTATGCCTTAAATCTTGCGTTTCAAAGTAAAAAAAACTTTATTCTTTGTGATAACGGTTCTTGATCCACTACTTTTTATCTTATTGACTAATGATTTGTCAGACACCATTGTACGTCATATAAAACTTAATGCCGATGATGGTAAAATTATCGGAGTCATCAAATCAAGGTCAACAAGACTGCAAGATATCACCCTTTTTCAAGCTGACATCAATAAAATAGTTGACTGGTTGCACAAGTGTCTAATGCCTTTTAACACCAATAAATGCACATTTATGCATGTTGGACGCATTAACGAGTCAACACACGCATACACAATGACGCAGTCAAATGGAACTCGTTGTACATTGAAAGAAACAATAGTTGAACGAGACTTTAGGATTATTGTTTCCAGTGACTTAAACGTCAAAACTCAAGTCGAAACAGCAGTCTCAATTGCAAGCCAAATGTTTTACCGTATCTAAAAAATTTTCTTAGCCACAGACTAGTTTTATAGAAAACACTGTACCTTGCATACATTTGTCCACATCTAGATTTAACAGTACAGGTTTGGTCTCCTCACCTAAAAAAGGATTTTGCAATGATAGAGAAAGTCCAAAGACGTGTAACGAAAACGATATCTGAGATAAAACATCTACCATATGAAAAAAGATCACAAAGGCTGAAACTAACATCACTTGAGGATCACAGGAAAAGATGTGACCTATTCAAACAGTTCAAATTTTCTTACCAGATTGATTAAGTCAACTTTCACTTCCCTCAAACTCTTCTAAATAAACAACAAATTACAATCTCAAATTACAATCACTAATTTTGAAATAAATAAAATAAAAAATAATCAAGCAAAAAAAAGTTTATGCTTTGTGATAATCAAGTAAATATTAATTAAAATGTTAAGCAAAGATTTTACTCTTCTGTATTTTTTATTCTACCAAACTTTAATAGTAGTTGTATTTTGTGTGAAAAAAATTTTGCGTTACACAAAGACCACCGTATTATATTGCCGTCAAGCAACACACGTTCAGAAAAACTACAATCATTTACGCAAAATTGAAGCTCTCGGCATACTTTCATGTCTATCAAATTTTTGAATATCTTTCTTTGTTCTCTAACACAAGAAATTTCAAACTCTAACACAAATTTTTGTGTTCTCTAACACAAAAAAGTTTAAACAAAAGTTCAAAAGCATTCAAATAACTGTCTTGTCTCCTACGTCATCGTTACAACGTTTTACTTTCATTTTTTTTCTTCTATTGTACACACTGAAAAAAAGTTTCTCAAGTTGGTTGCAAACCTTCATTACTTTAGTAATAAACTGGATTTTTTTAGTGTTTCCAGATATTTATGTTAGAGTTAGCGAAATATCGTATTGTTCGGTTTCCTGCTAAACAAATTTAATTTGTTTTTAATGAAATATTACACATGTCTTCAATCGTAAAAAAGAATGTAAATGTTTTTTATTTAGACATTTAAATATTCTAAAGAGGAATCTTCACACTGTGTCGATTTTATTATGGAATATACAAACCTATGTCGTCAAAATTAGTATAGCCAAATATTTGAACAAATGCAAAATGGTTTGTTATCGAAAAAACGAATTGTATAAGAACTTTAGAGATAAATTGAAATTAAACAATTTGAATGTTTATATTTTATATATGCTATGCATGATTATTTATGAATCCATATGAATCCAAAAGCATTTCAGTTTAATTTTGAGGTGATGAAAAGTACTGTTAATTTAAATTATGTTGATTGTTAATGACTTTGATCGATCGTAAGTTGGGTTTTTAATACTATTATGTATACTGTTGCGTATACTTTTACTGTTGTTCCGACTAGGCGATCTGAAACAATTTGGTTTCGCATACCTTTAGTGTAGATATTATGATAAAATTGGTCGTCTTTGCACGCCTTGAAACGCCTCGGAAATGAATTTAAAAACTTTATTCTCATTTTTCGAGTAATTTTGATATAAAAATGTAAACAAAATATTGTGCACACAATAATATAATATTAATGACAATAAAGAACAACATTTAAACAGCGCTTATAGTTGTAGATTTTTGGAACACCTATTTTATTATTTGTAAATAGTTTATGAAAACTTTTGACAGCTTATATTTTCATGTTTTCTTTGGATATTCAAAAAGCACTATGATAAAGCTTTCCCGGTGATAACAAAAATTAATAAAACTAAAACATTTATAAATCCCTGGATTACACCATGAATAATAAAATCATCAAGACAATCAAAACGTCTTTTGAACGTTCAGAAGACGTCTTTTTAGGACCAAATGTTGACTGGGGGTTGTATGAAGTATTTCTGAAAAAAAGAACTTATGAAAATGAATTAAGGTATAAAAAATATAAAGGTCACTTTGAATCAATTATAAAACTTTCAAAGAAGTTATACTAAGTTATACTTCAAAGGCGATACTCAAAAAACGTCATTAAGGAAGAAATTGAAAAAAAAAAATTTAAGCTAAATGGTCTTCTAAAAAAGCTAAATTACCATCATCAAAATATTACGAAAGAATCTAAAAAAATTTAACGAGAAACATTTAATAAAATATTACAAAACTATTAAAACATTTAACGAGGTGTTTGTCAACGTAGGTTTAAATTTAGCAAAATTAAAACGCAGTGAGTTTAACAATGAGAAAAGACTCCTACCAAATCAATAATGGAAAATGCTGAGTTAACTGAAAAAGAGTAACCAGATGCTGTGCGTTCATTAAAATTAAATAAAGCACAAGAATTTGATAATGTTAGCAGTTATGTTAAAATTAAATGTATTTTCTACATTAAAAAAATTCTTTTGCATATATATTTAATCTTTCTTTTAAACAAGGAATTTATCCGAAAAAAACTTAAAATTGCAAGGGTAATGCCAGTTTTTAAATCTGGAGATGGTACTAATATTTCTAACTATAGACCTATTTCCATTCTTCCTTGCTTCTCGAAAATACTAGAACGCATTATGTATAACAAATTATACTCATTTTTAGAAAACAAGAATATTCTCTAATGGCTTCAAAACAGGGCACTCTACTAATCATGCAATTCTTCACCTCACTCAGATTATTTTTCAAGGCTTTGACAAAACAAGTTCACTGTAGGTGCTTTCATAGATCTTAGTAATGCGTTCGACACTGTTGATCATAGTATTTTAATTAAAAAACTAGAAAACTGGGGAATCAAAAATATAAACAAAAGCTTGCTTTAAAAGCTACTTATTTAATAGAAAACATATTTATTATATATATTTATATAAACAATATATTTCATTCGACTATCAATATGACAATTACTTGCGACGTTCCTCAAGGATCTATATTAGGACCACTTTTATTTTTAACTTATGTTAATGATTTAAGCAAAGCCTCTAATATTCTGATCTTATTTGCTGATGGCACAAATTTATTTAATTCTCACAGTGATATAACAACATTACTAAAAACTGTTAACATTGAACTTTTAATGCTAACCGAATGGTTAAATATAAATAAACTTTCAATTTAAACTATTTTTCATTGCCTCCATAAAAAAGATAAAATCTCTCTTGCACTTCCAAAACTTATTATTGGAGAATACATCGTAAAAAGAGAATGTTTAATGAAATTTTTAGGTGTAATTTTAGACGAAAACATAAATTGAAAAGACCACATTAACAAAATTGAAAATAAAAATTCTAAAAATATCGGACTTTATAAAGCAAAACTATACTTAGATCAATCATGTTTGAAATACATATATTTCTTATTTATTCATTCCTATCTAAATTATGCAAACATTGATGGTGCAGCACCAATAAAACAAAGACAAAAAAGCTATTTAGCAATTAAAAACATGCCATTAGAATATAATCAAATGCACGCCATCTCTAACATTCAAGACTATTGTTTAACAATCTAGAAATATTTAATTTGTATCAAATAAATGTATATCATCTTCTAATTTTCATGTATAAAACTAATGATAATACAATACGAAATATCTTCAAACCATTATTTAATAAAATTCAACTCAAACACGTGACTAAATATTCAAGAAAAAACTTTGTTCAACCCAAAACTATATATGAGTCCACCAAGTTCTCAATAACTATTAGAGAACCTAATGTATGGAATAAGATAATTAGTAATGATATTAAAACACTTTCAACTCTTGAACAGTTTAAACAAAAACTAAAACTATTACTTTTAAATAATGAACAAATAGAGAATAATTTTTAAAACTTTAATTTGAATTTTTAGTATTTTTAATATTAATTCTCTTACATTTCTTTTCGTTGAATAAATATTTTTGGTAATGAAATTACCAAAAAACAAGGGACTTGGTGATAAGACAAATCTGTCTTAACATCAACCAGTCTTCTCGTCCTTGCCATCTTTATATGTATTATAAAACACGGAACTTGTAAATATTTGCACGACTAAATAAATGAATTTAAAAAAAATGTTAACAAGCTTAATATTGTAAGTATAAAATGTAAAACAAGTTGTGAATATAGGTAACATAGGTAGCTATCAAGAACCCTCCCCGAATTTAGAGAAGAATCATTATGGTTTTGAAACCATGTTTTTAGCAGAAATTTACCTCGTGTTAAAATATAAGTAAAATTAATAGTGGAAACATCAAGAAGTTTTGATTATTTATTTTTTACTTTACCAATGTCACTTCATAAATTTTCATTTTCAGTAATATGACTCATAAATACACACCAAGTAGAAAAATAAATTTAATCGTTTAAAATATAAAAACAAAAGAAAAAAAAGTCGAAGCAAATGGGTACATCATTTAAAAAACTTTTAATTTTAATCAAAAAAATCTAACATTAATTGTTTCAATATTTTTAAAACATAACAGTTACAGAAAAATGAAATAATCAAATAAACAGATGTTTAGTTTTAGCTGGTTGTATAAAAAGTATTTTGATAATACTGTGATAAGGAAACGTTTTATATTTATTAATTAGTTTCAAGGAATAAATTTGTCAACCTTACAACCAAAACGCCTTGTTAAATAATATATTATTGAGTATATAAAACGGCTCAAAAGACTTTTTTTTTTATGATAAGGTTGGCATAAATAAAATATATAAATAATATACATAAGAAAACAGTTATGTTTATTTAAACACAAAACAAAATATGATGTGTTACAATTTAGGTTTTGACGTCTTTTCATAGAATTTCACTAGGGGCAATAAATAAGTGAGATTTGTACAGTTAGCTTTGGATCATTGCCCCCATGAAAATTTCAAAATCACGGCTGAATAATCTTCTGCCATGTGTTATTGTTGTTTAGTTAACAGGTTATTTTCTAACTTATCTTTTTAATTTTTTAAATTAAGACATCTATTGTATACATTTCCGTCTACTAAGATTCCATCAAAAAGCCTCGTTTTATGAGAAGAATCTCCAGAAATTAAGTAAACCCCGGCACGTTTTATCAACCTATTGGTAATTTGGGGTCATATTTTTTACCCACGGGGCAGCATACAAACATTTTTTATCTGGACTCATCTTTTTTACATTTGTTTACCATCATCAAATTTCAGTTCAATTTTAGTTCAGGATATATGAGAGCAAATAAAATCTTATCTCTGTTTATTTAGTTTACATTCTGATAATCTTTAATGTTGACCAGCTGCGGAAGCCATCTTTTTGCTATTTTGTTCAAAAATTTTACGGCAAATTTTAGTTAAGTTTGTTCCAGGGTTCGTTTTTGAGTAACAAATTCTTTTCCTATATATCACATGTGTTTTTTGTTCTTATTTTTGTTGGAGCATTACTAACCAAATTAAGAGATTAAAATTTTTGATCAATTTATCCAAAATCTAAAAAAGTTTTTAGGAGCTAAAGTTCTAGATTTATTGAGGAAATATTGACACACTAAAACAGAATAACCGTTCCACCTACAATTCCACCTACACCTACAACACCTACAAATCAAAATTATTAAAGATGTTGCTATGTTAAGATATTTTAAGAAGTAACATATTTTAGTGGAGTATTTAGTAACCTTACTCTAGTGAAGTTAACTTTTTACAAATATTTCTGGGACATTTGCTTTTAAATAAGCATAAAAAACTACTATCAATGTAGAACAAATTTTGCAGCGTAGAAAATGATTTTCCAAGGAAACGAAAAAGTATTTAAACTATTTTTATTACTTTATCCTAGTTTTTGGTATCCAGGAGCTCTAAAAATATAAATAAGTTTATGGACTACTAATAGGAAAAAAATTAAGACTTTTAGGTTAGAGGAACAATCAAAAAAGTAAGAACTTTGTTAAGCGGAGTGCAAAGTAACAGATAAGAAAAGTTCAAGTAAAACTGAAACTGAACTTTACTTGAAGTGAAAAAGAATATCAGATTTTTCAATCACATGACACAGGTAGTTAAATTATTCAATCACATGACACAGGTAGTTAAATTATTCAATCACATGACACAGGTAGTTAAATTATTCAATCACATGACACAGGTAGTTAAATTATTCAATCACATGACACAGGTAGTTAAATTATTCAATCACATGACACAGGTAGTTAAATTATTCAATCACATGACACAGGTAGTTAAATTATTCAATCACATGACACAGGTAGTTAAAATATGCCAACGTAGAATCGTTTCATTCAAATCCAAAAAGGTTTTTATTTTCTATTATGCCAAAGAAACATTAAAAAAAAAAAAAGTACAACCTTATTTTTTACAAATACCCCTGATTAAGAAACTGGTTTAAAATTAGCAAACAGCAAAGTTGTTATTAACGTTTATTTGAATTTTCGAAATTTGCGTTACTAATTAAAAAAAGTACATTTTGTGTTTACTTATTAAATAAATATTAATTAAAATTTAAAGCAGACATTTTCTACATTTCTTTTATCTATTCTTCTAAAAATTAAAAATTAACAGTGGTCGTTTTTGTGTGAAATACAAGGTTACACAAAGATCCAAAGAACCGCATTATAAGAATTGCAAGAATATTACAACAATTAAATAATGTTACAATATTATTACATATTATAATAATATTACTACAATTTTAATAAATATATATTTTTTTGTGTGTGTAAAAAATTTAGATTAAACGTGGTTATATTTACCATACGTGATCATATTTACAATAGAACGTGATTATATTTATCGTTAATGACGCACATAAATGACACTAATGAGAGGATCTTTCATTATCTTTAATAAAGGAAGGATTGTTTTAATCTTTCTTAAAAAAAGTCAATTTTTTTTTCACAAAATAAAACGTTTTTAGCAATATTTAAAATGCTCATTTTAAACCACAATGTTTATGTTTGCACAACCGTTTTGTAAAAATTCTCTAGAAATTACTGACTGATATTTTAATGATAAGCTAATTCTAATTATGTGCAGTATAAATCATTTGTCATTTTTTATTTTTCATTGTAGATTTTGCTAGCACAGAGAGTTGCTAAGGAGTATTCAACGGTGCAGTCAAATTTGTTTTTTTTTTTTGTTTTTTTTTTTTTGTTTTTTCAAGTTGCATATACTTTTTTGCAAACAAAGATTTTTTGGCCAGCAATTTTTTTTTGCTACAGCTCTGAGCACCTGGCTACATTAGAAAATACTGTTCGAAAGGAAACAATTTTTTTTTTAATTGAAGAAAGAGGCACCAGTGAAGTTTCAATCAAGAGTACAAACACAATGAGTCATACTAACCCAGCCGGCATTCTGTCCGAAAAAGCCGTCTTTTAAACGTTAAAATAACGTCTTTTCTAAACCAAATCCCGCTGGCTAGTTATAAAATTACATTTTTATTTAATAATTGTTTTTTATATAAGCAACTTTGCATTGCGCGTATTTCTAATTATTTATTGATGTCTACTTAACCAATATCATTTTTTTTTCTTTAGTAAAAAATATTATAAAAAAAAAAAAAATTCCTGAACCTTATAGCTAATACAAATATTTTTTCCAAAATCATAGAAATTTTTAATTTTAATCCACAAAAAAAAATCATACGAATGTATAAAATGGAAAATAAAGTTATCGAATAAATAAATGTTTTACTATAGCCGGTAATAGATAAAGCATACTTTGATAACACTAAAATAAAGAAACGTTTTATTTTCACCAATTAGTTAAACAAAAAAGAACTTAAGTGTCGACCTTAAAACAAACAAAAACGCATCGTTTAATGGTAAAGTATTAATTATAGAACGGCTGGTCAAAAGATTTTTTATTCAAAAGCCAGGTTAGCAAAAATACATGAATGTAAAAAAATAAATATGTCTATTCAAAAAATAAAGTAGCTTCATTAAGGCAGGTGAAATAGAGTAGTTTCATTAAAGCAGGTAAACTATAGTAACCTTGTATAGGCAGGTGAAATCAAAGTTTTATTTATTGCTAGAAATTCCAAAAGACCTTTTACATGTTGTATTTATTTAACTATTAGTTAAATACTCATATTTAATTGATCTATTTGATTTGAAAAAGTATAAAATCACAACTTACTGCTTAAACTACGTTTGTATAAAATAATACAACTCTTAAAATAAAAATGAACTTCATATTTCACGTTCTGTTTGCTTTTATCCTAATTTTGGTTCCAACTGTAGAGAGCTTTGCTGGAGGAAGAGGTGGTAAAAGAGACGAAGAAACTGAGGTATGGAAATTTAAAATTTTTGAAAACATTTTTCTTTTCTAGCTTCGTAGCCTTTAGACTACAAAGTTTTCAGTTTTAAATTTTTAAACATTTGTATGAAAAAAATATAAATATTATTGACATCATTTATTTTTTATATATTTTTGGTAAAATTTTTAATAACTTTTATGTAGTATATATATATATATATATATATATATATATATATATATATATATATATATATATATATATATATATATATATATAATTCTTTTTTAGACAGATAAACTACTTGAGGCAATTTCGTATATAGACTATGGCAATTATAGAAACCGAGACTCTGGCTACAAATTTCAAAACACTAGGCGATTTTTAGATCGATGCTCGGTATTTTGCGATTTCGCAAAAGATTATTATGAAGCATGCGTTAAACAATGCGAAAAGCAATATGGTCTTACACGATAAAATATAGCAAGGATGTTACAAAATGTTAAAGTATCAAATGTAAAACTGACGTTTATTTTATAAAGCATTAAACTTTTTAAAATTAATTTTATGAAAAATTCTTAAATGTTTTGGTTAAAGTAAAGTCTAAAATCTTCCTATCTTACTGATTGATGAATGAAATGAATACTTACAACTTTTTTATGACCAAATTGTAGAAAAAAAAATAAAAAGTCAAAATACTAAATCTCTTCAACAAACCGAACTAAAAAAAAATAACGATCATTTTAGAAAAATATAGACACCAATTTGTACTTTTCAAAAATTTTCCTCCATTACCATTTATCATATATATATATATATATATATATATATATATATATATATATATATATATATATATATATATATATATATATATATATATATATATATATATATATATATTTAATTTTTTTTTTTTTTTTGTATTACATAATCAAATCCTTTACAACATGTAAGATCCGTGAACTTTCATTGTCTAGATAAGAAAAAAATGAAAATACAAACAAAGGTATCTGATAGAAGATCCTAATAATCTTATCGCTAGAACCTTTTTTTCAAAAACAAAATGTATTTTAATACCAGAAAGAAATAATACTTATAATATAAAAATACACATTGTATCATAAAATGTCATTATATGTTGTATTTTTCTAATTACGGTCCGTATTTTTCTTGCATTTCCTAATGCTTTATTTGGCTATTAAAAATTATACACTTGTTAAAAAAATGATTTAAATTTATATTGTTTTGTCAAAGACTTTTAGCAGAATGTGTAACAATCATATGAGTCATCATAAAAATGCATGATTACAATACTTGATTTACATTTGCCATAAAACATAAATCTCAAATTAGCGAAAAGACTCCGTTTCTTCTCTCAATATTGTTATACACCTTCATAATGTTTTATTTCATTACAATTCCGTTTCATCACAATAAATAAGTTACAGAGAATAAGTTACAAAAAATAAGTCGTATAAAAATCTCGGCATATTCTTAGGCACTTAGAATACGCCGAGATTTTTTCCCGTTTAAGATATAATGTGTTCATTAGGTACGATTGAATAAGCGCGAATTTCATAAGTGCGAACTGTCATAAGTGCGAATGGTGTAAGCGCAAACTGACATAAGTGCGAACTGGCATAAGTGCAAACTAAATCATAAGTGCGAAGCAGTTGCAAAAACTGACTCATGTGCAAATTCGCATAAGTGCGAAGCAGTTAGAAAAACTGGCATTGGTGCAAACTAACATAAGTGCGAATTGGCATAAGTGCGCCTTAAAAATTTACAAACATTGGCATAAGTGCGAAATGCCAATTTCCACTTATGCTAATATTTGCAATTTTGTTCGGCGCACTTATGCCTGCTTAGCACTTATGCCGATTCGCACTTATGCCAGTTCGCACTTATGCCAGTTCACACTTATGAAATTCGCACTAATTCAGCCTTTCGGTTTATTATCATTACAAATAACAAATATCGAATAAATTTCCTAAATACAATTGTTACTTTTTCTTCTATTATTCAACAAGGAAAGCTTTTAATTGTTTTCACGGTTGTGTGATGAGGTTTTTTTTTGTAATATAAGTAGGGTCGGTTTTTTTTTCTACAGACAATTTGAGATTTCATGTTTCTTGTATGATATATCTGTTTGCGTTAATTAAAAATGCTGTCGTTAACTTATATTACCTTTTATGAATGGTTTTAAAAAATAGCAAATACCAATATATTGATGAAAAGACAATAAATTTTATATTTGTTATTTTATTTAATACCGTTATTTTTTAATAATTTGTTTCATTTTAAATATATATAACTTTAATAAACTTATGAATATGAATATATTATTGTATAGATTTATAAATAATAAGATATAATTTAAAATAATCACAGCAGCAAGCAGACTGTTTTAAATATTAAAAATCAAATATATAAAAAATTTATATATTTAATTTTTAATATTCCAAAATAGAAGAATTTTTTTGGCGTCAGTTTAGTCAAATAAATACAGCTTGACTGCTGCTTTAAAAGAATTTTGTGACTTCATGTTTTTTATTTCCTTTTTAATGATTAAATTCCATTGTTCCGGTCCTAGGGATTAGATAAAAAAGTCAGCTTTTTTAAGCGAAATCTTCGAAATTTATTATTGTAAAACGAGTACTTTGTTGGATATTTGTGATCAATGATGGAAAATTTCGAAGTATTTTGGTAGAAAGTATATTTTCTATTCAAACATAAATATTAAATTTTAAAAAAGGTTTAATTCATAAATATTACGAGATCTATTTTCCTTAAAGAAAGGTTTGATGTGAGCATATCTGCTAACATTGCATACTGTTTACCACGCTTGCTTTTTTTGCATGTATATTTTCTCTAGTGCTGTATAGCTTATGTTTGCCCAAGCAATATTGAAATAATTGATAATGACTGTGAATGATTGAAGAATATATTTATATAATATATAAATATAATCTTCGATCATTCACAGTCATTATCAACTATTTCAATATTGTTTGGCCAAATATTATTAAACATGATGCCGATTGATTCGGAGATTTTATGATTTTACCGATGATTAATAAAATTATTCTCACAATTTATTGATTTATTATTTATAGATTTATAATCCATAAATAATAAACCAAAGAGAGAATAGCCAACTTTAGCTTAAACTCAGCTCAAAAACAAATCGAATTCACTTTCTGGTGAAAAGTTTAAAAAATTTCAATTTTACAAGAGATTTCTTACTATTTAGTGGTGCTAAAAAAATTGCCATCGATAGCCGTGATTATTTTTTTCATTAAAAAACAAACTTGAACACCAATAAAACTTAAAAATAATTAACGTATTTATCATAACCTTATAATTCTAAAACTTAAATGTTTAAAACTTAAATTCTTAAAAAAAAATTTAGTTCTTATTCTTAAAAAAAATTCTAAAAAAAAAACACTCAAATTCTTAAAAAAAAAATCTTAAATTCTAAACTTATTATAGGTAGTTAAATTCTAAACTTATTATA
Source organism: Hydra vulgaris (assembly GCF_038396675.1). Classification (NCBI taxonomy): domain Eukaryota; kingdom Metazoa; phylum Cnidaria; class Hydrozoa; order Anthoathecata; family Hydridae; genus Hydra; species Hydra vulgaris. The sequence continues at coordinate 14,877,580 of NC_088923.1, forward strand.
GGTAGACACACCCTAAGTATTACATACTATGTCTCGATTGTTACAAATGCGCATACCCTTAATATTACCTAAATATCTACTAAAAAAGGATACACTCCTCCTAAGCAATAAGTAACAACCACTTAAAGTTATTATTAAACTAAAAAATATTTTCAATACTAATTTTAAACTTAAGTTCTTTTTTGTCGGACTACTTTGTTTTGCCACTGCTATACTATCCTTGAAGTTTGGGTCATAATAGCGCATGAATACATAACCTATTAAATCTGGCAACGTTACTCTACAGTGAACAGAAAAGGGATCTTATATGGGTTATATGACTAAAACACGCTGTATCTCAAAACAACTTTTCCCATTTTAAGCCCCTTCTTCCAGATTAGGTCACATATACTTTTTTAGACGCACCACGCTAGCTTTACAAGCTGAAACGTTTGAGAAAATACTTTTTTTAATTGTAAATGATCTCATCAATAAATAACAATAAATATTGTTTATTTATAATAGTTTTGTTATTGAATTGAAGAATGCATCAGTATATTTGAGTATTATGCAATATTCTTATCGTAATAATTATAATGGTATCGAGATAATTATATTACTTATCGTTATGATTATAATAGTATCGAGATAATTATATTAATTATTGTATAATTATAATAGTATTGAATATAATTGAGAAATTATTTTGAAAATTAAATAATATTGATAACTTTAAACATTTAGTCGCACTTTTCTTTAAATTAGAAAGCCGTTAAAGTTTACTATTTTAGAGTTCAAACATTTTAGACGCCTGAATCTCGTTGTCGCGACCTACATCTATCAAGTGACATCAAACGTCTGAGAGTTCTATCAGTCTGAAAAGCGTCTCGAATTACATCGACGCAATTTACAGCTAGCTGAGACATTTTACAAGCGCTTTTGCGCTTTCTCATTTATTATTTAAATATATAAATAATAGGTTCAAATTTAAAGATAAACAAGTTATTATATAAGTCATGTAAAGTGAAATCACAAACCTAGAAATATAACTGTTATATTTATAATAATAAAAAACTAAACGATACGAGAAGTATTGCAATTATATATAATATAACTTTATTAACAAGGTGTTTATCAGTTTAACAATGTTAAAAAAATTATAAGTATTCAGAACTTTACAAATTATAATATAAATAAGAAAAAAATTTACATAAATACAAAACAAGTAACACAAAAATTCTTGTTTATTCAAATATTCTATCAGGCCATAAAACTGGTGCTAAAAGCGTCCACATAAAAATAGCAAAACATGCCCAGCAAGATACAACTTTAATCCAAACAGTAGACCAGCTGCTGATTAACGTTTTGGAATCAGAATTTTCAGGGCTATAGAAAAAATAATTTAAATAAATGAAATGCAGAGAAGAGCATTAAAAAATAATAATAAAAAAAAAAAAAAATAATACAAATTTGCAAGAAAAGAAGATACGAACATGAAAAATGGAAGTAAAAACATATAAAAAAGTAGACAAAAATGATAAAACGAAACTGATAAAGGAAAGTGTTAAAGGCATACCTATACCAGTTTGTAAGCATCATCATAATATATAAAGATGCGAGCATAAACGTAAAATGAAAATACGAATAATTGTAGGCTACATGAAGTTTTTCATTGTCATAAACTTTCTGACCTATCTTTTCGCTCTCCTAAAAAAAAAACATAAAAAAGAACTTTAGACTTTTTTATTCTAAGGAGAATAAAAATGGTCTAAGAAATTTTATCGATGATTAAATTTAGCCTATCCCATGTAAGTGTTAATAAATGTAGGGTATAACATTTTAAAATTCTCCCAACCCCTACTTTATTATTTAGTTATTTTAAACAGCAACATTTAAAATGTTTTTAAATTTCATTATAAACAATCAATGAACAATTAATTATTAGAAGTATCATCATTCAACAATGTTTTTCATTGCGGACAGTGTACAACAGTTAAAGATTTAAAAAAATAAAAGAACCGAGCTTAAGAGTCTAAAGCTAAGCTTTAGCTCATACCAACAATAAGACTTTTACAAAGAAAATCTGGTTTTAACATAGAAAATCAGGTTTCAACAATTGATGCACAACAACAATACTAAGTCAAAAATGCCACAAACAGTGTAATTTTTGACTTAGTATTTTTGTTTACTTTATTAACATATTACTGTTTACTTTTTTAATTCATAAAAGCATTTATTATTATTATTATTTTTTTTTTGTAGCAATTTAGCAAAAAAAGAAATGAATTTTTTTTAAATCATATACATTGGTAATATAAATATATTGGAAAGATATATGTTAGAAGTATATATCAGTGGCATCTTAGAACAGAGTGTGGGATACACTGCCCATAAACCCTCTAGAACAGTAAAGTAGCACCCCTCTAAAACTTTAATGTCTGGTTTGATCAGTAAAGGGCGTTGCTAAGCAGAAAAAAAAAAAGGTTAAAAAAACAAAAATAGATATTGCCATTATACCCTAATACTAACCTAACACCTAGTCTTCAAATGCTTGAAAACAAAGATTTCAGTAAATGATTTTATCAAGTAAAATAGTAAACCCAAGGTTTGACATGCGTGTTCAGAATTTTTATATGTAAACGTAAAATAGTAAACCCAGGGTTTGACATGCGTGTTCAGAATTTTTATATGTAAACGTAAAATAGTAAACCCAGGGTTTGACATGCGTGTTCAGAATTTTTATATGTAAACGTAAAATAGTAAACCCAGGGTTTGACATGTGTGTTTAGAATTTTTATATGAAAACGTAAAATAGTAAACCCAGGGTTTGACATGTGTGTTTAGAATTTTTATATGTAAACGTAAAATAATAAACCCAGGGTTTGACATGTGTGTTCAGAATTTTTATATGTAAACGTAAAATAGTAAACCCAGGGTTTGACATGTGTGTTCAGAATTTTTATATGTAAACGTAAAATAGTAAACCCAGGGTTTGACATGTGTGTTCAGAATTTTTATATGTAAACGTAAAATAGTAAACCCAGGGTTTGACATGTGTGTTCAGAATTTTTATATGTAAACGTAAAATAGTAAACCCAGGGTTTGACATGTGTGTTCAGAATTTTTATATGTAAACGTAAAATAGTAAACCCAGGGTTTGACATGTGTGTTCAGAATTTTTATATGTAAACGTAAAAACGTAAAAATTTTCAGTAATAAAAACCAGAGGCATTTTTTTTTACCATCTGATGAAACAAAACCATCAACAATGTTGGATGTTTTGTTTTAAACTTAAACCTTGGCAAGAATGGTGTTTCCTGGGCAAGACACCATTCACATACAGCTTGATTATTGAGTAGTTTTGGCCTGACTAAATTAACATTTTAGTTAATTCTAAATGTAGCGCCGCATATTGTAGATATTGTAAAGCAGTACACACTTTATAGTTGCAATTGAACAAGATTTAAAATTGACAAAGCAAATAACTAAAAGAAAAGGTACTAGGTGTCAATTGTTGTTATTAAATGAAAATAATAACTACTAACAAATAATAAATTGCCTTAATTCATATGCTTACTTAAAGGCTTACTTAATGGGCACAAAACGTGTTTTAGATGCTTAAAAAACATAGTAATAACTATTTGAGTGCTGACTATTGGTTAGAGTAGTGAGTTTTTTTATAGGTTTAAAAAAATACTAAATTTTACCTTAATTAAATCTTTTTTGATTGAAAAGAAAAAGAACATTTGTCTTCTATTTTTATTGTTGTGTTGGAACAATACCTCAATCAAATAAAAACTAATTTCGATTAATTGATTATTTTTAATCCTTTTAATTCAGAAGATGATTATTTCTAATCCTTTCAATTCAGTATGATAATCAGACAAATTATTACTACAATAACTTGCCAAAAAACATATTTCTATATAAAATCTACAAACTATTTCTGGTCTTAAAAATATTGAAAAAATTGTTCACATCATATTTACATGTGATATGATTTCCCAAAACCTGAAAAAAAGTCAACTGATTTAAGTTTAAAAGATATGCTACTAAGTTAAAATTGTTAAATATATTTTTGTTACAATAAAAAAATTGTTAAATAGACTTTTATTTTTTTTTCAATTTCAAAATGCTAGTTAAGTGTTTTCTTTTTCAATATTAAAACATTAGCTACAAGTCTTCTTTTTCAATATCAAATTAACTAAATCAATATCAAAGCAAGTTATAAAATTTGTCTACTAGTCAAAGTTAAAATTGCGTTTAAAACAAAAAAATTTTTTATTACATTATGCATCTATACATAAGTTTCTATGCATTAATATTTCGTATAATTGTATTTATACATAAATATAATAAATTTATACATGCATATAAATGCATATGCAAGTTGCAATGCATAAATGTATAAGTTAAATAACTTATACATTTATAGATTAGTTAGAAAAATATAGTGCAGACATTCAAAAAATAAAGCAACTCTAACAAGAAAGTATTGATATACAGTAGTAACATTAAGACATTTTAATTCAGATTCATCTATAATTAAAATAAATAACAAATTTTAAACACTATTGAACCTCATTTTCATCACCACTTGCAATTAAAATATCACCCATAGCATCATCAGATTTAGCAGATAAGTTATTTCCATTGCTTGTACGCAAACATGAGTAAACCACAGTGCAAAACAACACAACTGCTGCAAATGCGGTTTGACCACCAAAATTTTGAACAAAGTTTATAGAACTACCTACAAAGACCACAAAAACTATTAAACAAAATAGATTATAATTACATATGCATATTATTAACAAATTTCAAACCTGGGTTGCAAATTGCATCAGGCTCATTAGACAAACCAGACCAAGTTAGATATGCAGTGTATGCACTTATGCATGCTGCTTGCAATAATCCAGAAGTTGATTGAGCCTCTTGAATGGTTGGATGAACTGACATGAATGAAACAATAACTGACAAAAACAAAGTCAAGCTGATAAAGAACTTATTCAATGAACAACCAGAGTGCTAAATAACAAAAAAAAAAAGTTTAAACCATATTCAATTAAATAGTTAGACATGGTCTTTGTTTACATTAAGATTATCAATTCTAGTTTAAAAGTGAACTTAAACAAAATAAAAATGCCATTTATACAAATTAATTTATTTTAGTACTTTTTTGTTTTGTTATAAGGCATTAAAGAATCCTTTAATACTGTAAAAGTATTTTTACAACAAGCTGCATAGATATTTTTACATATTGTATAAAACAACTATTTTAATTTTCTTTTAATTTATGCTTTTTTTTATTTACATCTAGTGTTAAGTACCTTTCCGTACTATGAAAAATGTAAAATGACAAGTTCTACTTGTTCAGAGACAAAATGAAAAATACTTGCTTAGAGCATAACTTATTTCAAACCATCATAAAACATTTTACATTCATACAAAATTAGATAATATAATAAAAGTTGAAAACCACAATTTACTAATAAGTTTGTCAAATAAATTTGGTGCAGCGGATGCCAAGCAATAAAAATTGTATCTCCTTTATTGTCTTTATAATGCAGAGAGAATCTATTGACTATGCAATTATCAACTGTAATACAGCATAAAAAAAGAAATACAAAAGAGTATTTAAAAAAAAAAAGAAGATAAAATTGAATCCTAATATCTTCAATGCAACATACACAAATGGCAAAACAGACATTAAAGACATTGGTATAATATTCAAGTTTCAATTATTGTTTAATGAGATTCATTTTATATTTAGAGTATATGTTGAAAAAAAGAATACCTAATTTAAATATCATACCAGCTACCAGAGTTTGATATATCAAAAGCAATAGGACTTACCTCAATGCATATATCTAACACATATATTAACAAACCAAAAGTGCTAAACTAAACCTCATTTTTCTACTTGCTGGAAAATCATTGTACACTGGTCTTCCTGGTAACCTTACCTCTACAGTAGCTCAATTCTTTGGTGATATGCCTATATACTTTAGTCTTAGCTAAAAAGTTATCACTTTTTGATCTCTCTTCTGTGACAACTTGGGGTTAGCAGTAGCTAGCAAAATTTAACCCTAAAAATCTCATTGCTAATACTAATGTAATATTGATGTTATTCTATATTATTTTCTCTCAAAAAATCTTCTTCTACTCTCTACTTTTTTTCAGTAAATATCGTTATTAATTATGTTGTTTGCTTTTTTTCAGTAAACATTGCTACTTATTATGCTATTTGCTTTTTTTCAGTAAACATTTCTATTTATTATGCTATTTGCTGTATAGAGCAAATGTACTAGAAGTAGTTGCAAGCTAAATCTTTCTGAATTAACCTTGAAGGAAACAGAAAAAATTCTGTTAAAAAAATATATTTAGAAATATATTTTTCTCAAAATGCTATAAAATAATTGGTCCTGATATTTGTCACAATATCATAAAAATGTCAATTTAAAAGTGGCAGAAACATTTTCAAAAAATATATTGTTTATTGCACTGACCGATCTATGCTAGTAACTGAAGTGTGTAGCTTCAGAAAATTGGATCTTTTGAATTCTATTGTATGTGTTAATATTGATAGCGGATATGAATCTTTAAAGATTGACAAAGCTTGCTTGAAACATCAGCATTAAAATTTTAAAGAACCAAACTCATCAAGTGATCCCGAATTGCAATATCCAGAAATATTTCTGGTCATTAAATTCTCAGTTTATTAAAAACACTGTTTTAATGAAACGGTCAATTTATCATATTTCAAATATTAATGAAAAAACAAAACAACAAATTTCCTACTGCAAAAATAATTTACAGTCAAATAAACAGTCAAAACTTACATATTTCTAATTATTGTTTTTTTAAACACCAGTTAATTTAAACATAGTTAATTTAAACACCAGTTAATTTAAACACCAGTTAATTTAAACACCAATTAATTAAACATAGTTAATTTAAACACCAGTTAATTTAAACACTAGTTAATTTAAACACCAGTTAATTTAAGCACCAATTATTTAAAACATAGTTAATTTAAACACCAGTTAATTTAAACACCAATTAATTTAAACACCAGTTAATTTAAACACTAGTTAATTTAAGCACCAATTATTTAAAACATAGTTAATTTAAACACCAGTTAATTTAAACACCAGTTAATTTAAACACCAGTTAATTTAAACACCAGTTAATTTAAACATAGCTAATTTAAACACCAGTTAATTTAAACACCAGTTAATTTAAACACCAGTTAATTTAAACACCAATTAATTAAAACATAGTTAATTTAAACACCAGTTAATTTAAACACTAGTTAATTTAAACACCAGTTAATTTAAACACCAGTTAATTTAAACACCAGTTAATTTAAACACCAGTTAATTTAAGGATTGTAAATAAGTAAAAAAAGTAAAAAGAAAAAAATTATTACTAAAGGTCCAAAAAATTTGCGCTGTGATTTAAAAATCCACCAGTTAAAAATTATGCTAAAGCTATTTGCGCATCGTATGAAGCATTGATATCAATTTTTGTTTATGGGGAAAGTTTAAGGAATTATTTATTTAAAAATTTAAATGTTTTAAATTGAAATTAACTGATAATAAAATTAATAATAAAAAAGATATATATTAAAATAAGTCATTAGAGTTTCTTGTTTTGTTTTAAAATAAATATAAAAGGTTTAAATTAGTTTTTATATATTTTTAAACTTCTCTGTCTTTAATTTTATATACATATCTGCAAAAGAGTTACGAGCATTTAATTTAGAAGAAAACATTGATTTAAATAAGGTACAAAAGTATTTTGTATCTTATTTCACAATATTTTTTATTTAAAATATTTGATCAGCGCTAAATTTCGAACTGTTTTCGAACTTTTTTATTTTTAACTGTTGTGATTAGCAGTTATTTTTTAAGAATTATATCATACTTTATCGTGCTTTATTTTTCTAGTTTTAACTGATAATTTATAAAATGAACTAAAACATTAAAGTTTAAATCATAACATTTAATAATAATAAAAAATAATAGTAATAATATGTTTTTACAATAAGATTTTATATCTTAACTTAAGATCAAATAGATAAAATACTTTTTATTGAATAACAGCTATTGAGTTTTGTGATTAAAACAGAGTTTATGGTCTTTAAAAAGCTAAAAAATTAGACTGGAAGCATTTTTAGATATTGCAATTCACTATCACTTAAATCGAGCTCTTATATCCTTAGATTATATACCTAATTATAACCAAATAAGTACCTTTTAGTTGTTTTTTGTATGTATTTTAAACTCTCTCTCTCTCTCTCTCTCTCTCTCTCTCTCTCTCTATCTATCTATCTATATATATATATATATATATATATATATATATATATATATATATATATATATATATATATATATAAGATTTCACTTAGATGCATGTTTCCCATGATCAGATTCTATTTCAAAAAGTATCTTGATAAGCAAAAGATCCCTCTCGGTATTATTTATTCAGAGAAAACATTGGAAGCAGTACATAAATACTTAAACAAGACATTGGAGAGGTTTGTAGTGGTTGAGAAAAATGTTTGCTAAGATATTAGGAGGTATTGTTGTTGAATACAATTTAAAATTGTAAAAAGATTTTTAAGGATATATTTATATTGAAAAAATTATTTTATTTAAAAAACAAAAAAGGTATCAAATGTAAAAAAAAAGATATTGAATAGAGTAAACTGGGGTAAGAGTAAACGAAAAAAAAAAGTGAACGGTTTAGCAATTTTGTTTCTTTTGCATTTATTGAAAGCTAAAACAAAGAATCTTTAAAAGTGCGAGGCACCATATTGTAGAGAATTTTGTGCTGTAAGGTGTAAAAATCGTTTTAAAAAATTAATTTTTGCCTTAACAAACTTTAAAATTCTCACCCTAGTAAAAAAAGTATTTTTTCAAAAAAGTTATTTTCAAAACTGACAAAACTAAAACTAAATTTTATTAAACTACAAAGTTTTGTAGAAATTTTTATGACAATCAAGAATCTCTTTTCAAAATTAAATTTGCTAGTTCCGGTTATGAGCAAAAAACCAATATAAATGTTTTTCCGTAAACATGCTAACTGCTCACACTTTTGCATTAAGAAGTGGCTAAACTAATTAATAGTTATTAACTATTTAAAATGTAAATAAAAATGGCAGCCTTTGCCATTTATCTGAAAATTTTCAAAACAAAATGACTTGTATTTACATTTGTAAAATGCAAACAACTTACAGTGAAAAGCAATTGCAACTTGCAGTAGAACAAAACAAAAAAAAGGGAAATATCACTCAGTAAATTTTCAGAGGCATACAACATACCAAAGGTAATACTACCATACTAGGTACAGCATTTGAATTAGTTCTTGTTTCAGTACTTATCAGTTTAGCTGATTGGGGTTTCGGCAGAACGTTCGCAGATGTCATTGCAATAGTTGGGGGATATTTAGTATCTACAAATCAAAGTTATCTGTTTCCTCCAAGTGGAATACAAGGACGAGAATAGTATCATAAATTAGGCGCTAGAGTAGCAGGCAATGTTTTGTCTCTCAGAGCTTCCTCTTGTACCAAAGACAAAATAACAAGTTATTTCAATACACTTCAAAAACAATTTCTTGAAGCAAATACCAACAATAATACTGCATGCAATTTGTAGAATTTTGACAAAATTGGATTTTCAGTTGATCAAGGTAAACAGCATTAATCTGCAGGCTTGGTGCTAAATGCCCTTTAAAATTGGTAGGTAACAGCAAAAAAATTAATTACACAGTCAGTAATTGTCTCAATGCTATTGGTACCATTCTGCCGTTATTTGTAGTTTACAAATCAATATCATGTCTGTACAAAGACTGGTGTGTAGGAGGACCACCAAACGCCGTATTTACAACATCCAAGTTGGGTTGGATGGAAGAGAAAGAATTTATTCAATGGCTCACCAAAGCACTCATACTAGCAATCAAATTAATTGCAAGTAATTAGTTTGGTCTACTTAAATTGAGTAGTTTAATCAATTAATCAACTAATCAAATACTTTTTAATTGCAGGTATTCACATTTTAGTCTTGGACAAACAAGTCACACATGTTACTTACGATGTTGCACGTATTTGCATTGACAACAACATCAGGCTGATATGTTTACTGGTTCATTCGCCCCCATACTACAACCATTAGACGTAGGTGTGCATTGTCACGTTAAACCAGTTTGGCACAAATTACTTACAGAATTTTATGCAGCTAAAAATTTTAACAACCTAACAAAAGAAAATTTCATTCAACTACAAGCAAAACTTTTTAGCTCAGGTGACACATTTACGTGAACACAAATTATTGTTGGATTTCAAAACACTGGTTTGTTCCTACTTGATATTAGCAAACTTGATCAATCAAAACTACAAACTGCTCAAACATTTCAAGTACCATCTCAGACTGCTTCAAAAAAATCTTCAGTTTTTAATTTGCTTTCAATAGTTTCTGGATCTGATGATTTCATTGAACATATAAATACATCTAAGAAATTGTCTTCCTTTGAAGCCTTGCGAGTATGATGTAACCAATATCTTATAGTGATTTTGTTGCAAATTTTTTGTGCTTTTTTACCCAAGGCTCTTACAGGAACAGGAGATTTGAAGTAACTTATCCTCTATGTGCTAATATATAATGGGCTATTGCTTGAATTTTAAACATGGGTCACATCATGTCAAACCAGAAGATAAATTAAAAATTGCCCCCCCCATGTTTTAGATTTTGCTCATTTTTATAAACATTATAGGGTTTATGAAAACTAGGAAATTCTAAATGTTGAAACCCCCAACTCTTTACAGATCTTGAGATATACAGGTTTTAATTTTCTTATTTATGCTGACTCTTTGTCAGCAATATTTGATGAACAGAATGAGGTATTGAACTGAAATTTAGCACATAGACTATCTTTCAGTATAACAAGACATTTTCGAATTTGCTTAATTTTATTTAGAGAAGCTCAAGGCAGGCAATATTTTTTGCAGTTAATAAAGAATGTATTGAACTGGAACTTTTTGCAAAATGGAGATGTTTTGAATTTTTTTTTTTCCAGCTCAAAAATTTTCTTGTTAATGTTTTTGAAACAAAAATTTTAAATTATAAATTTGATTTTGATAGTAGATTAATGATTTTTCATAAAATTTTTAGATTACAAAAGTCTTGTATTCACCAAAACAGTATCTTGGTTTACTATACTAATGTTATAAGTTGAATTAGCAGTTATTGCATGAAACAATTTCAATTTGCAATATCTATCTTTAGATTTTACATAAAAATGCCAATTACAAAAAAGTGTTTATGCAGGACACATAGAACACATTAAAGTTTAATTACGCAATTTTTTTGTAGTTACACAAACTTCATCGTAATTATACTGTTAAACTATAATTAAAATTATACTGTAAAGTTTGTAGTATATTTTATTTGCTAATATCCAATGAAAAATTTCCAACTGAGTGATATCAAAACATTGATTTCAAATATAGGAATTGATGAGAATGACAAATCATTTAATTTACACTAAATTCATTGTAATGATACTGTCAAACTATAATTAAAATTATACTGTAAAGTTTGCAGTAACATAAAAGTTTTATAGAATAAGATCAAGATCCAAAAACACAATTTAAATGTAATTGGCTCAAGCCATGATGAACGAGTTTCAGAGCTCTTTCTTCATGCTCCAAAACCTTTTGAAAAAAATTCATCTAGTTTTTTTTTCCTCAAACATCATTGTTTTAGAATTTTCTTCTGCCTTACTTATATTTTTTAACTTATACTATTTGCAACTTTTAAGTCTTCTGTCAACTATTTTCAACTCTCTTCTTTATGATCTAATAACTTCCGACTTAAATAATTTTGTTTGCAGCCATGTTGAAAATTATTAAAAAAAATAACAATAATTAATAAAAAAATAAAAATTTCAAAACTTACAGCATAAGATATATAACAGTAAATAATAATTGCGATCGCAATGATGTATAAAATACCAGTGCTCAGAGCAAGACCTTTAAAAAAATAACAATACATTAACAATCAAGATTATAAAAAATTAGTACTCTCTGTTAAACAAACCAAAATAAATAATGGCTTAGCTTTATTTCAGATTTAAATGAAATAGTGTGAACAGTAATATTTGTGTAATAATGACAGCAATATTTGCATAATGATTTGTGCGATGTGTACACCACAATGAGTTGTGGTATGCATTGTATTATTTGTTCAATAGTGATTTGAATGTAACAGTTTAAAAAGTGTATTTGTTCATTCTAAAAGTGTATAAGTAATTTTTTATTTCGTTTTATAGCTTCCTTTTATCTTGTAACTCATTTTCTTTCTGAAATTCTTTGAAAACTTGTTAAGTAGCAAAGACTCAGAATTGATTTGAATATTAATGTCATTAAATTAAACAAAAATTTGTCAAATGACTTTGTAGGGTAAATAACTAACATTTGAATATAGTATATTTAACTGTTATATTTTATTCTTTAACTTAACTTCACCACTTTAGTATGAGCTCAATTCATCAATCCACATTCCTTTGTTGTATGAGCTACTATTGCTTGTTATTCATTTTTTTCTTTAACACCAACACACATATCTCTACATATGCCACATAGGTTTTGTATATATATAGAAAGATAATCAGAGCAAATATTGGTGCTGCAACATCTAATTAAGTAGTAGACTGCAGGTGAAACTATATCCTCAGAGTCACAATACATTAGTGATATTTCAGAGAGCCTAATAAAAAGATAATTGCATCACTTGTCAGAGTGGCAAGTGATGATAAAAATAACAGAGAAATGCTAAAGGTACCTTTGCTAAAGGCACCTTTACTATTGCCTCTTTACATAATTAGTTTGTTTGCATATCATTGTTACATGTATAGTACAACTAGTTTGAGTGACAAGCTGGTTATCTCTGCTTCAACTCAGGCCTTCGCACAAGAGGTGTGCGGTCGCACGTCTTATACGATCACGCATATAATACTTTATTTTGACAACTTGGCCACGACTCTTTGTAAGCTTTGACAATTAGCACTTTTAAAAAAAGCGCCAAAAAAAAACAAAGCAAATGTAAATGCAATTTTTAATTTAATTGATTCCATAATTACAATTAAACTGCTACAAAATTTCCTGAGTACTTTATTGCAACGTAATAAAAGACAATAACTGAAAAAATATTCAGATAAGAGTTTAAGGCAAATTGAGTACAGAAGCTATCAAAAAATAATTTCAAACTGTTTTATCAAGGAAATATAATTTCTAATAAAAAATTATTTATCAAAAAAAATGCATTACAATAATCTTGAAACAACCGCATCTGCCAACTATTTTTTAACAACTATTTTATTCCAGTTCGCGACATCATTTAAAAAAAAAAAAAAAAAATGAACATTGATTTGCATCAATCAATGTTCATTTATTTTTTGTCAATGATCTTTTATTTATTGACGAACGTCAATAAATAAATTTAAGAGATTTATGTCAAATAAGTGAGTTTAATTTTCAAATAATTTTAGTTCTAGTTAATAAGTTATTAAATACATCGAAGATGCTTGGTAAATTTATTCAATTTTTGTTTTTCAAAAATTTTTTTTTTACACATATACAAAATTATTGATAAATGCACAAAAAAAAAAAAAAGTTTTTAAAAGTATTTTTAATATGCAAACAAACATTACTTCACTTTAAGGAAAATAAAAAAATTAAAAAAAAAGCAAGCAAAACTTTATTTATAATGAATTCATTTGCTTTAAACTTTTAATGTAATTGCTAATTACATAAAAGAAACCATGCTTAAACATTGTGATCGTTTTCTTCAATAAAAGAAAGCAATCGAAATGTTTAAGCACGGTTTCTTTTGAAGTTTTTGCAAAAGCATTTATTTTAAGTAAAATTTTGGATGCTATTGTGAGCACATGCAAAAACCATGCTAAAACATAATTAGTTATTTTACGTAAAAGTAAAGCTTTTGAAAAAAGTAATTTTATTTTGAATTTTTTTTTTATAAGTCTCTGAAATTAATTGTTTTTTTATTTTAAATATTTTTTATAATAAATAAAAAACTATCAGTCTCAAAATTATTTTGAAAAGAAATTGCTGAAGTAATGCGTTCGTTTTAAAAAATCTCAATCAAATGCCAACGTTTGCATAAGCAAAAATTAAGAAACGTGTTTTTTGTTTTTCTGTCTGTCTTTTAACAAATACGCGCACATTTGTCGATTTGTTGCACCCTGTATCATTTTAACTTTTTAATAAAGTTTAAAATTTGCACCACAAAATTTTATTAAAATTCATAACATTTTTAAACAGCCTAAGTTACTAACGTTTTAAACATCGATTTCTAAAAAAATAAATAATCTGAGGGGGGAGGGGCAGACTCATGACCCTTTCTCTCACTATGGATCCGCCTTTGTATTAGCCAATTTATTCATGGGAGGGAATGATAAAGATTGATAGAGCTGTAATAGGTTTTTTTAACTTTTTAAATTTTATTGTCTTGTATTATTTTATCATTATAATTTTATTTTAATGCCATGTATATTTCATATTGCACTATACATTATTTATAGTATTATATATATTTCAATTTGAATTTATCAAAAAGTTTAATTTAAATTTATAGTTTAATCAAAATTTTTTTAAATAAATTAAGTTAAATGTATAATAGTTTTTAAAATTAAATTTATTATTACTTAATATTAGTATTAATTATAAAAAAAAAGAGAAAGAACAACAGTAAAAAAATAAAAATAGTACGTCAAAATATATTTGTTTTACAATTGTCCCATTCGCAAAACATGACTATCTAATTTTTTATATAAAAAGTATGTAAAATAATTTTCATAAATATATCTTTTATAAATATTTAAGTTTAAAAAACTTAATTCTACCCAAATATCTAATAATCCTCAACTCATTTATAAGTTTAGGCCTGAGTCTTGAACAAAGTTCAAGTAAACAGGTTTTGTTAATAACCAAAGTTGAAAGTTTAAAAATAAATAATAATGGTTCGAAAAAAATAAAGAAAGTTAAGGCTAGTTTGAAGTGTTAAAACAGTTACTTTTACGTTTACAGTTACAGTTACAGTTACGTGATACATAACAAAATCTAAAAAGCATTAAAATAATCAATTAAGCAATGACTTGAAATCATTTACCAATGAACCAAAATTTGTTTTCACTTTCCTCATAATTTGTTATCCTAATAAAACAAAACAACAAAATATCAACTTAAAAAACAAAATAATAACTTAAAACACAAAAGATACATAAATCAAACTATATTATAAGAAAAAAAAAAATATTTTTTACCACTTTTCAGACCACCTGTGGGCAAAATCAATCAAAAGAACAAGTTGTATCAGTATAAATAATATACCACCAACCAGTCCAAAATACATCCATACTAAAAAGAAAATTACCTAATTAGTGTAACCATAATCAAAAAAAAAAAAAAGATTGCTTATTAACAAGAATAATTAAACCAATAAGATTCAAATAATACTGCTCAGAATTTTAAATCAAATTTATATCAAGAATTAAATAACTTCGAATATTATATCTTTTTATCTCCTATTAATCTTTTTATCTCCTAGCCCTTATAGCCTTTCTAATTTAATCTATAAGTTTAATGCAATTTAATCAAGAAATGTGACTTACAGCATAAAGAATGTTTATTTAATGATAAATATGATTAATATATCTTCATGTTTTTATCTTTGTTATTAAAAAATAAGAGAAAGATTGAGATAAGTAGCCGTAAAAATTTCATTATATACCACAAAAAAGTTCGTAAAAAAATGTTTTACTATATATTATTACCTTTTGAAAAATTTCCCTTGGGAATATAAAAGGCACCAACAAGCAAACCAATAAAAACAATGAATTTAATTGCCCAAAATCTAAAAAAAAAAAAAGAAGATGTTTAGTAGATAATAAAATGACAAAAAATATCCTGGCTCTCAAAAATATTTGAAAAAGAAAAAAAAAATTATAAACAATAAGTTTAATTTCAAAATTTGTTTGATTGTATTTAATGTATAAAATTATTTTTTGATGATAAAAATGATAAAAAAAATTTAAAGAAATGGTAGCAAAAAAATGACAGTAAAAAAATGGTGGTAAAAAAAGAGTGGTTTGTAAGTAACAAACTTTCTTTGAATGTGAATAAAACAAAATTTATATTTTTCTTTAAATTAAATAGAACTGATAGCATTTCATTGAAAATACAAAACCTTATTATAAACAAAACTAGTATTAATAGGGAATTATATATGTTAGGGAATTATATATGTTCCAAAAAATTTTCCAAATTGTTGAGCCTTCAAAAAATTTTCATTATGAGTAAGTTTAAAACATAAGCGTATTTAATTTAATTTTATGGGCAAAAAAGAGTTCTGTAGGCTTTGACATTCATGTCTAAGAATATATTGTATTGTATTCCATCATTTTTTCATCTAATATTATTGGCCTTTAAAACTTGCAATAAATATTCTTTGACACCACTTTGCATTGCATACAGCAATTTAAAAGAAGTTTTAAACACTTTTGTAAAATTTTAATGTTTCAGTATTATTTCAGTTTCATCTGAATTTTACTCATTTCAGCCTGAAATTTACTCAGAAAAATTAATTCAAATTGATAACATATTATGTTTTTCAAGTAGCACTTATTAACTTTTAACACTTTTTGTTTTTATGAATTATTTATGCAACAACTCACCAAGTAATTTGCACTATGTACATTCATAGTGTTCTACATTGTAAACCACAATTTATTTTGAAGCTCAAATACAGAAACCTTTAAAAGAAAATTTTATTATAAAACTTACAGTACTTTACTTATAAACATCATATGCTTGAGGTACTCCTGTCTGATGTATTTGCATTCTGCTTTCGGCTATTATTAGGCCCAGAAATTCTAACATTCAAAAAATTTAGAAAAAATAGGATCAAACTAAACCACCATAAGCCAAACCTTCAAAAAATTTCATTAGTAATAGCACCTAATAAAATGGAGTCATTTATCCACATTTACTTAAATAAAACATTTATCCACATTTACTTAAATAAAACAGATAAATCTGAGAACTAAAAGTCCTCAACAACAGCAATTAAAAAAGCTGGTCAAAAGATGACAATAGGACATTCATGGTACTTTAGTCCTGAACTTGCTATTGTTTTCAACACAGGTAACAAACAATGACAAAATCCAACTGGTAAAAAATATTACTCTGTGGTAACATTTACATTTAATAAAACGAGCTACCAATAAAAACTTTAGATTATCAAGCATTCTTTAAAGACAATTGAATAGAAGATGGCTTTAAACAGAACCAACTGGTTGGTTAGCCAGTAATAAGCAACCAGGTTTAATATTTGACCGGGGCCGGGTTTGATAAAATAAACATTTATATATCTTGAAGCATATTTTTTAATTCAAGTTTCATGTTATATTTTGTATATACATATACAAACATCATTATGACCAACGTGATCATAATTACCATAATCATCATCATCATCATCATCATCATCATCATCATCATCATCATCATCATCATCATCATCATCATCATCATCATCATCATCATCATCATCATCATCATCATCATCATCATCATCATCATCATCATCATCATCATTATCATCATCATCATCATCATCATTAGGGTTTAGCATTCCTCCTTTATGCTGTTTTTCTATTCATGGTCAATGCATATTACATAATAGCATGGTCAATGATATTACAATAAACCAAAACTTATTCTTGCTTTGCTTTTTTTTCAACAAGTTCATCCTTTCATCCAAAGATACAGATCTGTCCCTTCATGGTATAAAAACTTTTATTAATCCAGCTTTTTTCTTTTCACATCAAAAAAACCTCATAACTCTTACCCATCTCTATGTTTTCCTTTTTTATACAACCTACAACTTTTAAGTCTTCAGTCAGCCATTTCCTAGCTTTTTAACCTATCCTCTATTTTAAAGTAACTCATAACTTAATAATGGTTGCTTGCAACCTTCTTGGAAGTAAATAAGAGTTTAAAAAATATAAAATTATATGGCAGTTTTTAATAAATAGTTACTGTAAGTATAACATTCTAATATATAAAGTATTATAAATTTTTCTCTAGCCCCAGCTATCAACCCCTGCTAAATCTTATTATTTTGCCGGGGCCGGATTTGCAAAAAGTCTCATTTTTAGCCGGAACCCTGATCCCTTCCTCTTAGCCAGCACCATCATTTATTGATGATATGACCATAGTCAACAAGTTATTTTATTTGAAAAATTGTTGCTAACCATGACATGAAACTTTAATTAAACTACTCTTAACAATTACAAGACTTCAATTTAACTACAGAAATTGATGATGACTATTGATGAGACACAGAAGCAGTATCTTGTACAAGTTGTGGAGGATTACCGCAAAACTTTCAAAAATAACTATTTAAAGAAAGTTAACAATATGAAGTTTTGCTGATTGTTAAATTTAGAAAGTTTTATGGTATGTCCTAGTTTTCAGTTTTTTTAATTTGGAATTAAGTTTGAACTTAATATCACTAAAATATTATACAAACAATGCTAAAACATTTACTGCAAAGTTACAAGCATATGTTTATAACTTACTTTAAGATAATTTTTTGGATACAAGACACAACAACTTTGAAAAAAAAAAAGTATATATATGCAAATATATATATATATATATACATATCCAAATATATATACATATTGTATAAGTACCAATGTATACCCATTTTGTATGCTTCCTCTAGGGTCTCTGCTACTTCGTACTTTGAACATTATAATGGACATTATAAAAAAAAATGCGGTCATTGCAAAACACACTCTGTAAACAGCCATATAACCAACCAATTTATCACAACTTTCCTCTCCAATCTGAGAACATAAATGTGGAACCTTATTCAATTTTTGACGAATTCCTGGTGATAGCATAACACATGACATAACAAACCCAATAAGAAGCATAAAGACATAACCGATTCTTGATGCAGTTGAGTTTTTACAAGATGGACATGCTTTGCAGCATAAACTGCACGCTGCTGAACCACAACAGCAAGCAAGCTAAAATAAAAACTAAATTTTGTTTAAAATAGTTTATATAAGAATATATACATATATATATATATATATATATATATATATATATATATATATATATATATATATATATATATATATATATGTATATATATATATATATATATATACATATATATATACATATATATATATATATATATATATATATATATATATATATATATATATATATATATATATATATATATATATATATACATATATATATATACAACCCTCGGAATTAAGGTCGGCATTCGGCAATGCCGACGTGAAAGTGTTTGAAGTCGGCAAAAAATTGCCGACCTCCTTTTTCCTATTTCCGAGGGTTGTATATATATATATATATATATATATATATATATATATATATATATATATATATATATATATATATATATATAAATGCATACATATATATATATATATATATATATATATATATATATATATATATATATATATATATATATATATATATACAACCCTCGGAATTAGGAGAAATAAGGTCGGCATAATTATTTAATACAAAGGTGTGACCATAAAACATAGAAAGGAGGTCGGCAATTTTTTGCCGTATATATATACACACATATATATAGCCTTCGCATTAGGAAAAATGAATTTTTTTTTTCCTGCTTAAGTAATCTAACTGCTTTGCACCGCATAAAACATCAAGAACATTTTTACTAGTTGCTTGTAGCAATTATTTGTCTGCATTTTTTTTACTTTATGTTAAGTATTTATTGAAAATTAGGTAATACTTGAGATAATGGTAGACTCAAGAAATAACTGAAAGCAAAAAGATCACTTAAATTAAGTATTATCTTTATAGAAAATGCAGAGCAGGGATGTGGAGTCCCAAAAAGGACTCCAGATTTAGAAGTCACAAAAAGATTACTTAATCCTAGTTTTTGGTATCCAGGAGCTCTAAAAATATAAATAAGTTTATGGACTACTATTAGGAAAAAAGTAAGACTTTTAGGTTAGAGGAACAATCATTTTTTGAGCCCAGAGTCCTTAGGTATAATGGCGGCAAGGACTCCGGGACTCCAGGACTCCGGGCTTAAAAACAATAAGTTTCAAGTCATTAAATCTCGTGAATTTTTTTATTATAGCAGATAATAAGTCAATAAACATGTTTAGAGCTTCTGGACACTACAGACTTGGAAAAGATAGAGATATAAAGCCGGAGTCCTTTTGGGACTCCGCATCCCTGATGTATGAGTATTACATTCTTGTATGAGTATCCCTGATGTATGAGTATTACATTCTTCCTCCGCATCCTTGATGTATGAGTATTACATTCTTCGACAAAAAAAAAATTAAAATAGTATTTTAAATAATTCTTTTATTGAAAATTCGATAAAAAATGACCTGTACAGTTAATTTATATATAAATTTAATAAAAAAATTTGCAGAAGTAAGTCTTTTTAAGTTTCATTTATTACCTTTTTCTAAATAAAAATATTTATTTTTCAAATTAAGCTGCAAAAACTTTTTGAGAACAACTGAGAACTTACAACTATATAGTTTTACCAGGCGTTACTTCAGTTCCAATACCTTCATACCTGTTTGCATAAAGTTCCCATACCTGAACAAAATCTAATATACTAAACTAAGTTTAAATAAGCATTCAGAAGGATAAATAACTTCTTTTTATTTTTATTTTTATAGATTTATTTACACTATGTTTAACAACACTGTATAACAACCAACAAAATTTCTTTTGTTGCTGAATACTTTAATTTTAAAGGTTGTAAGGATAAAATTGATTTCATTTTATTTGCAATTCAATTTATTTGTTTCTGATTTCATTCTATTTGTAACTGATGACCATACTATATGTAACTGTCATTCAAACCTTTTTAACAATAATTTGCAGTTTTTATAACGTTAGTTACTTGCTTTATCTTATTGCTTAGCTTAACATCTTTGGACTTAATGCGGTAGTGGTGTAGTGGTAAAGCGCTTGCTTCATAAGCGAGAGGTTCCGAGTTTGATCCCCACCACGTCCCTGGTAGTACCGCGCTCAACTTGTTTCTCCGCGCAGCGGCCTTGTTTGTCAAGGTTCGTGTTTTTAGAGTTATAGAGTTGAGAGAGGGTTATAACCACTATTAAGTAGCCTCCTCATCTGTAGTGGCCTTCTTGGCCTTGGGGAGGTGAATAACAAAAAAACAAAAAAACTTATTTAAATATTGTTAAACAAAAACACTTTAA
The DNA here is from genome assembly GCF_038396675.1 of Hydra vulgaris. Lineage (NCBI taxonomy): Eukaryota > Metazoa > Cnidaria > Hydrozoa > Anthoathecata > Hydridae > Hydra > Hydra vulgaris. The sequence continues at coordinate 14,898,922 of NC_088923.1, forward strand.
GTGAAATGTAAATATTACAGCCCTATGCAAAATAACAAATTGCCTGTGTAAAATGCGTAATTTGTAACATTTTATTACAAAGCCTGCAACAGATTGTATACGCAGTTTCCATGAGAGATCTGTAGAGAAGGATAATCTGCAAAGACATAAAGTAGAGGTCTAAGTAGGAATATAGTCACTCAAACAAAACTCAGTTTTGTTTGGGTTTAAACTCACTAACCTTTGTATAAGTTCTTTAACAAACTAAAAAAATGAATAAAGTACCAAAAACTATAAAACACATAAAACCATCATCATCACCAAGTTCTCAAAACCAATCATTCACTAATATTCATGGTCTTCGAAGTAACTTTTCTTCTGCTGAGTCTTATCTTTTGCAAAGTTCACCAGACCTACTTGCTCTTTGTGAGACTAATTTGAGTTCAGCTGTCTCATCTTGCGATCTTAGCGTTGATGGTTATCTTCCTTTAATTCTTAAAGACTCGAACAGTTACATGCTTGGTCTGGGCATTTACATTCGTAGCAATTCACCCATTTGTCGGGAAACTAGGTTTGAATCCACAGATTATTCTTTTATGTGCTTTTGTTTAGCACCACTTCACTCTATCGCCTTTCTCTTTGTTCTATATCGCTCTCCTTCATCTTAAGACTGCACTCTTTTTGATGTTATTTCTGATCATATTGATCAAGCCCTCTCTTTTTATCCATCAGCTAATATTGTTGTTGTAGGTGATTTAAATTCTCACCACACTGAATGGCTTGGCTCTAGTGTCAGTGACTCTGCAGGCATTAAAGCCCACAACTTCTGCCTTTCTCAATCCCTAACTCAGGTAGTCAACTTTCCAACTTGCTTTCCAGACAACCCGAATCATCTACCTTCTCTACTCAACTTGTTTCTGATCCTAGTCAGTGCTCAGTTTCTCCGCATGCATCCTTAGGTGCTTCTGATCACAGTTTGATCTCTCTAAAACTATTATCTCATTCTTCTTTATCATCTGAATCCCCCTATTATCGTACCTCTTACAACTACCTTAAAGGTGACTGAGACTCTTTCCGTGATTTTCTTTGTGATGGCCCTTGGGTAGAAATCTTTCGTTTTCCTGTTGACAAAAGTGCTTCTAACATAACTTTGTGGATTCAGGCTGGAATCTTTTATTGGAATCTTTTATTCCCTCTCGACAATTCCAGGTCAAGCCTCACTCTTCTCCATGGTTTTCCTCACATTATGCTGCTGCAATTGCCAATCAAAACCATTACTTCCAAATCTATCAGCAAAACAATTCTCCAGAAAACAGATGTCTGTTTATTACTGCTAAAAACCATTGTAAAAAGGTTTTGTCTAACGCCAAAGCCCGCTATTCTCAGGTCATGAAATCTTGTACTTCATAACAAAAATTAGGCTCTCATGACTTTTGGAGAATCTTTAATAGTATCAATAATAAGGGCAAATCTGTAATTCCACCTCTCCTGTATGGTTCAGACTTTCTAAAAATACTATAATAAACACTGCTCTAAAGAGCTAGTGTCTCTTGTGCCATCTACTAAAATTGATTCTCGCGTAACTCGTCATTCAATTAATTCTCATCCGTTTTTTGTGACTGTTTTTAAGTGCTCCAAAAACTCTTATTTGTCTAGTTTTTTCCACGATCATCAGTTCTTTGGAATTTGCTTCCTTCACAAAAAAAAAAAAAAAAACTGAAGCTGTAACAGAGAGGAAATTGTATTCAAGATTGACAGCCGTGTAATATTTTTAAGCAATAAAAATGTTATGAAGACTGAAGAATATGTCATCGGAAACCTGGCTTTAGATAATGTAAAATTATCATGAAGATCATTAATATAGATAAAAACAACACAGGACAATTGATGAAACTTTGTGGTACCCTGTAAATTACTGAGAATGAAGGAGAGAGTTATCTATCAAAGACTTTAATACTATGATTTGAAAAAAATGATTTAATAAATTTAAAAACTTTCTTAAGTACACCATATGAAGCAAGCTTATAGAATACTAACATCCCAGACTTTATTGAAAACCTTTGATATGATAAAAATAATAGCTCTTGCCTCACCGCTTCCCTCTAATGCAGGATAGAACCTCTAATGCAGGATAAAACCTTTCTGCTGTAAAGCAAGTCAGCAGTAGAACAAGAGAATCAAAACCTTGTTGATTGTCAGAGAGTAAGTTGTTAGACTTAAGATGATATGCATGATATTAAAAGTTTGTTAATAAATGCGGTAGTGGTGTAGTGGTAGAGCACTTGCCTCATAAGCAAGAAGTTCCCAGTACCACACTCAACTTGTTTCTCCACGCAGCAGCCTTGTTTGTCAAGGTTCGTGTTCGTGGTTTATACTATAATGGTGCTGCTTTAAAGAGCTAGTGTCTCTTGTGCCATCTACTAAAATTCATTCTTGTGTTACTCGCCATTCAATCAAGTCTCATCCTTTTACTATGAATGTTCCTAAGCTTTCCAAAAATTCTTATACATCTAGTTTTTATACTCGAACATCAGCTCTTTGGAATTTACTTTCTACATCTTGTTTCCTGATTCATACAATTTGCACCCTTTTAAATTGCGTGTTAATAGTTGTTGCTTTATCTTTTCTTTTCTAGTTCAACTTCATCTTTTCTCATCCAGTAAATTCCAACTCTAATAGTCATTAGCATTAAGCAATATCTTATTACTTTAATATTTTGAAATTGTTTAAAAAGGCATTTGCTGTTAAGATAGTTGCTCAAAAAGTTAAAAAATAAGTACAATTAGAAATAAATGCTATACAAGAAGAAGTAAACCATATAAGTCATTAGTTTGTCAAGAAATAGAAAGTTTGATACATTTTTATGTCTAAGATTAGGTTTTAAACAGTTTTCATATTTTCATTATAAATTAATATACTAATTAATATAATATTTATTGTTTATGTTAATATAATAAAATATTTATTGTTTATGTTAATATAATTTAATATTTATGTTAATGTTTATGTTAATATAATATTTATGTTTATGTTAATATAATATTAATGTTTATGTTAATATAATATTAATGTTTATGTTAATATAATATTTATGTTAATGTTTATGTTAATATAATATTTATTTAATGTTTAATTAATATAATTCTTATTTAATGTTTTTATTATAAATTAAAACATAATTAATATAATATTTAAGTAAGAATTGATACTTTAAGAATTTTCACTTGAATTTCATTGATAGATTTAAAAATACTCTTAACAACGTAGTCTATTTTTAGTGTAATTAAAATGGTGCTTATATTGGCTTATGTAAAGTTCTTATCTGAACTTAAAACAAACTCCTAAACTTCACATAAAGCAATATAAATAACGATGTTGTAATAATAAAGTGAAAACAAATGGTATGAAGAAGAATCATTTAGTTATGATAAAAAGATAAAGCATTATATTTAATCACATTTGATGGAGTTTTATGTTCATGTTTTTATATTTCTTTAAAAAAAAAAATTTTTTATTCATTTATAAAGTTTTTATTTTTTTTATACTTATTTAAAGATACTGTTAATCAAGAGCAAACTTTGTAAACCAACTTTTAAAACTAAATACAAGAAGACTGTGAACAGCTAACACCAACAAAAAAGCTTAGTCTGACTCAATGTCTAATTTTTTGTAATTTAATGCTTAAAAATTTGTAAGTGTTTGGAAAATCAGACCTTGTGATAAATAAAAATGCTTAACACATAAGCCTAATGGAACTTTGACATCATAAAACTCTTTTTATTTGCTTTCATATTTATCAATAAAAAATTTTTTGAACTACCACAATTTATTAAATTACCGCAAAACTAGTTTAAATGAATATTTAACTCAAAACAGAAATATTATTATGTAATAATCTAATCATGTTTATTTTGTTTCCAGTTTTTTAAAATATGAAATAATTTGGTAATTTGTGCAACAAATTTGACACAACCATGTTATATCTATAACCAAATGAATAAAAATATGATAGTATTTTATTTTACTTTTTAAAGAAATCCTAGAGTGCCAAAACAAGTTGTGTTCATATCTTAAATAATCCTCACAAAAAAATTTTCTAGTTAATTAAACTTTCTGGAACAAATTTTATATCAAAATATTACCAAAAAACTTCATAACTTTTAACACCATTTATTTTTCTCTTGAAGGTAAGTTCTCTTTGATTTTTTTTTTAAATACTGGTCTAATTAATGCGCTTTTTAGTTATTAAATGACATCAATACAAAACGTTCTTTTAAACAAATCAAAATCTAGTAATAAGCGCTGTTATATTTAAGTTTTCCTTTTTGCAATTATTATTAACATCCCAACTGAAAGTATAATAACAAATTTTTTTGTGAATATCTTTTGTTAATATCTTTTGTTCATATCTTGTTAATATAATATTTAAATTGTTTTAATAAGTTTAAAAAACTCAAAATTTATTTTTTAATGCTTATTTAAAAAATAAATAACATGTCTTGTCACTTGAAAATCCCTTTAAATAAGCATTTACAGTTTTACAAATAAAAACTTGTTTATTATTAAAATGTCAGCAAGTAATATACTAAAAACTTAAAATTTTGAAAGAATAAAAATCCTGCAATAGTTAACTAGGAACTTCATCTCTAGTAAAATAAAAGAAAAAAGTGGAATAAAAGCCTTATAGGTTTAAATAAGAGATATTTGTGGTGAAAAAATTTAAACTTGCTTACTAAACAATGTATAGTAATAGTTGCGCAAAAATTTGAAGATTTTAACAAGATAAGTTATAAAGATAAATTCGAAAATTTTTTTTATATATCATAAAAACAATGGCTCCACTTTACACTTTAAACCAAGAGTGTCAATTATTTTATTTTTGGTTGAATTCTATCTTGTGTTTCAGGCCTTGTTTTAAAGTGTAAACTTGCCATTTACATATGCACTAAACCTTTTACATATGCATGCACTAAACCATTTACAAACGCACGCACTAAACCATTTACAAATGCCATTTACATATGCACTAAATAACCCATTTAATGTAAGCGGTAAGCCATTCCACGTAAGCCATTTTTTATCATTTTTTTTTCATACTTAAACAAGTCTAATTTTTTATAAATGTAATAAGTTAAAAAAAAAAAAAAAAATTTTACTTTTATTATATTAACTTTTCCATCAAATATGTTCAGCAAAAAAAAAAAAAAAGATTTTATTCAACACTTAAAAAAAGAAACCATAAAAGAAACATATTCAAAAAATTTTTGTCATCTTTTATCTATTTATGAACTTTTATCATCTTGCAATAGCAAGAACATTTATTGAGAAAATATATAGTTATTTTTAACAAACAATAACTAAAAAAATTACCGAATTTTTTTAGTTATTAAAATTAAAAAAACAAAAAATTATTAGCTAAAAAATAGTTCACGATAAATTTTATTTTATGTTGCACTTTTAATATTTTAATTTTTTGTTTGTTTTGACATTATGATTGATTTTATCAAAAAAATGAAAAAATATTATTACAAACTTTAAACGACATCTTTTAAAGAGTTTTTTTTGTATAAAGAGGTTGTTTTTTGTATAAAGAGGTTGTTTTTTGTATAAAGAGGCTTTTTTTTTGTATAAAGAGGTTTTTTTTTTGTATAAAGAGGTTTTTTTTTGTATAAAGAGGCTTTTTTTTTTGTATAAAGAGGTTTTTTTTTGTATAAAGAGGTTTTTTTTTGTATAAAGAGGGTTTTTTTTGTATAAAGAGGTTTTTTTTTGTATAAAGAGGCTTTTTTTTTTGTATAAAGAGGTTTTTTTTTGTATAAAGAGGTTTTTTTTTGTATAAAGAGGCTTTCTTTTATTTTTATAACTCAATTTACATTTAAACAGTCAAAATAAAACAAACAGACCAAAAAAAATATCAAAATCAAAACAAAACAAAAAGTGCATCCACCTATACTGTAGCCATGCTCCATCAACCTTGGAACGGTAACTATATATTTAAAAAATTAAGAATAATAATCAGTAAAATAAAACAATCTTAGAAAAAAGTTACCTGAGTTGCTACACAACCTCCAATAGAAGGTAAACAACTAGTTAATGAGGTACATCCTAATAAGCCTAAAACACCACCCATTGATCATTTAGTGTTAATCACGTCTAAATATAAAATTTAATAAAAAATAAAAAAAGGAAAAAAACCTTTTTAAGCAAAATGACGAGCTTCATCATTTAATTTGAACTTTACTTTATAAATATCTATAAATATCTACCAGTTTAATAATTAGTACTTAAATAGTAATAATTAGATAAATTTTTTAATGCAAATATAAAACTAAAAAAGAAAAAGAAAAAAAAAATTACAACTTTAATATAAATTTGGATTTAGCAGACATTGCTAATAAATAAATTTCTATTAAACTTAAGTAAATTAGTAAACATTTCCTTAAAATTCCTTTAAAATTCTCTTTAATATTTTTTTAAATTTACGTAAAATTCCTTAATAAAAATAAAGAAAAATACGAATTTAAAAAAGTAATGCGTCATTTCATGTGAAATCAGAGGATTTCATATGAAACGAACATGACTATGTCACCCTTATGTATGAGAACAGTTCATTTTTACTTTATATGCAGTTTAAAATAAATAAATGATAATGGAAAAAAAATAACTGAAATTCCATCAGTGCTTTAGATATGGTTATTTGAATTAATGCTGATTCAACTTTTTAATAATAATTTGATTAGACAACAAAGCAACTTCACATATGTGTACTTTTCGTTAAATTTTCTTCATTATCCTTTATTTATTGTGGAATACATATCAAGTAAAAATGAACCATTTCTGAAACAAAGGGCAAGAAAAAAAATTATTTTGGATGATTTTATATGGAATGACCCTGGCTTATAATTGTAAATCATAATTATTATTGATTATTTATAATTAAATATTAGGAATATATTAATAGCAAATCTAGAAAACATTATCAGAGAAAAATATAGCATTTGATATAAAAAAACTTATAAATTGTGTACCTGTACAACTATTTAGATTTATCTTACATAATTATTACACTTTTATTATAGATATGCAATAATTATCTTACATAATGATTATATATTTGCATAATTATTTAGACTTACCTGCATAATTACTTAGACTTATGTGAACCCTCACATCTAGATCCTCTGTGTAATATTTTTTTAATAGGATTTTAAAAAAACGTCACAATATAATAATATTAGCACAAAGACAAAATTTATTACCAACAAGGCTGCACGCAACCACTATTTAAGTCTAAAGTTACCAGAAAACAAAGGTTGTTGTTAAGGAGCAAGAAAGCAGACGACAGAAGACTTTAAATTGGTGAATGGTATAAGTTGGAAATAAAGAACTCCAATGCTTTGAATGAGAACTCCAATGCATTGGAATTGCATTGAAGTGAGATGAAAAAAACTAGATAAATAAAAGATTTTAGAGCATAAAGAGACAAATACATTATAAGAATGTGACTTAACTTTGAATGACAAGTCATGCAAGAGTGATTTTTTGTTGATAGATAATCAAATGCTGCTCTGGTATTGACCATTTTTTTAATATGTCTGAGCCAGCAGTGCATGTCTGGACACTGACTGAATGTCATTGGCTATAGCCAATATTGTTGAATATGGTAATTTTATTTGTTTTATGTAGTTATTTGATGAAGGTTTTATTTTTTTTATGTGCCATTAGGTCTATTTCGAGGGTTACAGATAAGGTTGGTAATGGGTCAGGGTTATTTACAGAAAACTTATTTTATCCCATGTTCAGGTGGTAAGATTTGATCTTTTAGTCATATTTGGTCAGTAGTTACTGATGATATGAATGAAATATCTTTTGGGTCATCTTCTTTTATGCAGGATGTCTTGGTGCTTTCGTATACATAATGAAAGTGGTTTTCTTTACCGTTATTTTTACATTCTTGTCGCATCCTCTGCAATTTAATTTGTTTGGATATGGTTTTGGAATCAAATGATTTTGGTGTGATGTGTTTTGATAGTTTGATTTTAGCTGGGCTACCCTGCTGTTTGTATTATCGCTTGTGTGTTGTAAATAAAGGGGCGCCTTCTCAGCGAACTCCATTAATGGACGTTCGGTCAGCTTTTTTAATATTGTTAATGAACTGATTTCCGTTAGAATTCCGTTTTGGTGTTTGGCGTTGTTGATTCCTGCTATTAATTGTGATTTGATCACATCCTTCAAATAATTGAATGTACATTTATAGGTTCAACAATCACATTTTCTAATAAAATCACAGAGCATTGCTTGTGATTTTATTCTTGCGATAAAATTTGTATTTGTTTTTCCATCAGACTGTTTCATTGAGAAGAATTGTTCTCTGTATACTTTAGGATGGATTGATTTAACGGAAACTGAAATTTTCTGGACCAAAAAAATTGAAAAGCATCTTGTTAACTGTTGCGCTGCAAGTCAGTTTTAGTTTGTTATACATATCTCTTGACTCAGTTAATTTTTAATTTCTTTATACCTCATCTATGAGTCAAGGAAAATTATCAATTTATTGTCTGAAATATCAGATTCTATGGATGGTCCATTGATTTCCAGTGGCGGTGTATTAAGACTGTTTGTTGAAGTTAATAATGAGATATTATTTTGATTTTGTGATGACATTATCATTTTTATCATTTCGGTCATTTGATTCTGCATATGCATATGTTGTTGTTGCATGTCTAACATCATTTGTAGAGCTTTTTTGCGGAAGTTTTTTAATTCAAATGTTGTTTCTGATTTAGGAGTTGCCATATTAATAAATAATTAAATCTCTTAATTTTTAAGTATTGCTTATTATAATTTAACTTTTAAATTTTTGTTTCGACTAAATCCTACTCATAGCCCCATGTATAATAACATATTTTTTAACATACACAATTGTTCTCTTCTCTAAAACTAGTTACATAAAATTGTAAACACAATAATTGTGTTTACAATTTTATGTAATTAAAATGAATGTCATACTGGATAATATGTAAACAATGTTAACTACATGTATGATGTATTATACATAAAACATAGAAGATGTGATGGAAGATATAATAGCTTGCTTGAGCATTGACTATGATAGCAGCAAAAAGAAGAGAACATACATTTTGACAATAGGCTAGAGGCTTAAGCTTGGCAGCAAAAGCAACTTAGAAACAACGACAAACAAAAAAGCATTCAATTTCTTCAGAAAATTAAAAAAATCAGATTCTAGCTAAACAGATCAACCAACTTAAAAAAAAGGTTTTCTGTGATAGCCACCAGAAGTTGATGCTTTACTCCTGAGTTCTTGAAGAGAGGTTTCTTAGTCAGAGGAGAAGCATTTAGTTTTCAATCAAGAACCCCTGTAGGCACTTTCAAGAACCTCCCTCCTCCATCAATTCCCACCTTGATAAATTCATTTGACTGAGGACCTCTGATCTAAACTAAGGTGTTTCTTAGAGCTTCAACATCTTAGAGCTTTAACATCTTTGTCAATGTGTCAGAAATTTCTGAGGTGACAAACAAATCAAAAAAATGCTTTCCAAGAGACTCAAATTTTTCTGTGAAGTTTTTTTTAACTATTTGCTAGAGAGCTACTTTGTTAAGTGTTGAAGCAAGCTTGTTCATCCCTCTGTTTAAAAGCGCAGTCTGGTTTTAAACATGTAAAAGTTGTTGAGCATTTTAGGTGAATGTAGCTGCTAGATAAAAGTTTTCTTTGTCTTGATGGCTCTGGAAAAAAAGGACTACATCAACAGTTTCTCATATTATAAAGTTTTCTTGTTGTAATAAAAGTGTCACTTAAACAAAAGCATATTAAGTATATGACAAAAAGAAAGTACTTTCACCTGGAGTAACTGGAAGATGCCTTCCTATTACTTGACTAAGACGCACAGTGCCATGGGGTGAAGAAACCTTGTTAGCTATTACAGAAGCAGCTACTCTTTCTGGTGCTTTTGTGTTTTGCAGAAACTTCAAGCAAGTCCTGTTGAAGCATTCCTTTTGTACAATTATGTGGAATCCCTCTTTCAATCAGTGAAAAGTCAAAGATCTACTCGACAGTTTTGCAGATACCAATTGAGACTCCTTGATCTTCAAAGTTGCTAGCTTAACAAAAAACTTCTTGACAGTGTTTAATCATAAATTCAGTCAGTTGCCTGTTACTTTTTTCAAACAGAGAAAACAGACAGTTTTTCTCTTGTAATCATGAGTTTTTGCTTGATTTGGCATTTTAAATAATTTTGCACTTGTATTTTGCTCAAAGGACACAACGAAACTGTTTGCAGGTCTTTCCTGGAACTTTAAAATTAATAAAAGGCCTTGGAACTCTTATTTAAACAAGTTGCTTATCTTTATTAGTAACTTATGACAAAAATATACAATTTATATGTAAAAAATGTTTTATTTCATTTGATTAATAATCTTGTCAATAGGCCAAAAAAATTTCAAATCAATTTATCCTTCACGGACAATGATGAAAGATTTCAAAACCAATTCTAATGTACTCCTACATACTTGTACAATCATACCCTTTAAGGTTTTTCTTGGGAAAAGAGGTTCGAAGTAAAAGTCATTTTGTAACACAATGTGTCAACAATTATTAATATAGGAATCTTAACTAGACTACAATAACTATTAACAGTAAACAACTCAATATTGTTTGGATTAAAACTCAACAACCATTTCAGCTGTCGCATAAAAGAGAACGCACTCAAGACCAGCTGTTTTAAGTGATCAAAAGGTGACAACTTTTTGTCAAGTCTGGAATATATAGTTATTTTGTCAGCAAATAGAGTCACCTTGTAAGATTTTCAGAAACAACATTAATATAGATGAAAAACAATACAAAGCCAAGGATAGAACCATTTGTATCCCACAAGTTACTGGAAATGAAAAAGAGTGTGGAGGACTTCAATACTGCAGCTAGAATAGAAAAACTCAATGATTTTAAAAACTTTCCAAGATGCATCATATGAAGCAAGTTTATGGAGTAGTCCAAAATGTTAGACTAAAACCTTTGATTTGTCAAGAGCAGTAGCCCTTGCTACAAATATAACAAAAAGTTATAATCATTGATGTTGAGTAATTGATCATTTAAATACATGTTCTAACTCAAAGCTAAAAACTAACATAAAAAAATGTAGACATGACAGAGAAAAATAAATCCCAAATTCATAATTAGTTAAAATTGCCTTTTATGAGCTAAAAAATAGTTTTCATGAGCTAAAAAATTTTTTTTGAAATGCAGCATACTTGCCATTTTTAAAAAGTTTTTATTCTAATTCTTATTATTTATAACTATAAGTAATCATTTAAAATATATATTTTTTAAATACATAGCCCAGTTTTTATTGCTATCAATATTAAAGTTTACTTACAGTTTTGAATTTAATTGAACAATTTTATTTTTAACATTATAAAAAAAAAAAAAAAAAAAAATTTAAAATTTTGCTATTTAAATGTACTTACATTAACTGAGACACAAGAAGTTATGTAATTAAATGTACATTTGTGATTCATTTATACATTGATTAAAACATATAAATAGCTGTGAGTATATAGAAAGAGGGTTAAGATTTGGATTAAGGTCAGATATCAATCAGAAACTATGGGCTTTATCAACTAAAAACCCATAAGTGCATTATGGGTTTTGGCATGGTTAAGGTTTAAAATGACTTTAATTTTTATTGGCAATAAAAACTAGTCTGTTTATATTGGCAATAAAAACTAGTCTGTTTTATTGGCAATAAAATTAGTCTGTTTATATTGGCAATAAAAACTAGTCTGTTTTATTGGCAATAAAAACTAGTCTGTTTTATTGGCAATAAAAACTAGTCTAATATAGAAATAATATAGAAAAGAGAATAGCTAACTATAAACATACATATAAAAGTCGTAACTTCATGTCAAAACAACTAATTTTTTTTAATGCAACACTATGTTCTTGGATTTTTTTTTATATTTTAACCATAGTACTTTATAAAAGATTATAACTCCTGAAATTTCAAGATCTAAATCTAAGTAAATCCTGAGTTGTGATTGTTTCAATTTTGACTAATATTATTGTTTCAGTCAATTTCTCTTATTTTAAAATTTATATTTTTAATTATAAAATCAAATCTTGAAAAAGGAAAAAGCTAAATATAGGTAACTTAGTTAACCTTCATGTGAAAAATTCATATACTCAACTTAAAAGCTCATATTTTAATTTTAAATATCCTTAAAATTAAAAATAACATCTCTTCCCCAGCAAAAAGTCAGGATGTGCAGTAAATTTTTTGAACTGTAAAATTTAAATTAGATCATTATATGATTGGTGTAAAGAATGACAAAATAATGCATTCTGCAAAACACATGGTTTTAAAGATAAATGAAAATTTGTATAACAAAATTAAATATACTATATTTAATTTTGTTTTAAATGTAATTTTATTTTTTTGCTATAATATACTTGGTTTTTTAAATGATTTGAATTATGGGTGTAAAATTCATACATTGTTATAACTATTGGATTTTCCTTTAAGCATTGCAAACTTTTACTGCTTTTGTTTGTTTTATTGCACCACCTTTTTTTTTTTAAACATCTTCACTTCCAATAAGGCAGCAAGCAAACACTACTAGAGTTGGAAGTAACTGGAAGAGAATAGATGAAGTTTATAGAGCAAGATAACGATTGACAAATCAGGATAACAAGATGAGGGAAGTGAATTCCAAAGAACTGATGTTCGACACAACTAACAATGCGATTAGATATATGGTTTCTAAGAAAGATTGGAAGAGTTGACCCTACAAGATGAAGAACAGATGACTTATTGAGTACATCATTATTCATAAATATAGGAAGATCTAGATTATTAGTTAACAAGATTTGCCACAACTGATTGCAATAAAAAAAATATCTATTTTCAGCATCTAATGAAAAATCTTTTAACTGATGGCATAGATTCAGAAAGTTTTTATAATGTTTATAATGCCCTCCACAATCATCAGAAAAGTAATACAATTTTAAAATTAAAGGTAGGGTTTCTTTAATATAGTTATATAAAATGGTTTGAATTTGATAAACAAAACAAGTGTCATAATTCATATCATCAGACATAAAACAAAATTACTTATGTAAAATAATGCCATTTACTTTATAGTATAAGACAACTGGGTTTACATCCAGTTCTCTTATACTATAAAGGTTTACAGAAATAATAACTTTAAATCTCATATTGAGCAACAAATTCATAACTGTCTGAAAAGTCACTAACTACAACACACTCTTTTTTTATGTAGGTTAACTTTTAAAATTCAAATATACTTTGTTAGAAATACACGAATGAGCAGTTTTTCAATACACTTCATCATAAACTCAACATAAAAAAGTTTTAACAGTTTTAATTTGTCCAATGAGGTCCTATCAGTACCTTGCCACTGGTTAAAACCTAATGCATCATCAAAATCAAGTTCTTTATAGTCTTTTACAAGAAATAAACATAGTTGATGTGCTTTTTGAATAGCATTTACACTAAAATCTTTTTTATAATCTTTTCTTTCTCTTGATATGACTCTTTCTTTAACTTTTTTGAGCAAATGTTTTTGCTATTTTTTTTTTTATTATTAATAGTGTCAATGGGAATGAAAGTATACCACATAAGGATCTAAAAACAGATCTAGTAAAAAAAGTGCTCAACTATATATTTTGCAGAAATAATTATTTCATGTTCAAAAATATACTAATATAATTTAAAATTTTTAGTTTAAAAAATATACTGCACAACTCAAGTTTTTACTGAGGCAAATACCCATTATTTAAATATTCAAAGTTAATTTTAGAGTACTTTATTATTAAACTATGAGCTTTAAACTGGTGTATTTAAATTTCTCACCTGAACATTAACTCTATAATTTATTTTTACCTTTCTTTTTTTTTTTTTTATAGATTTGAGTTTATAAGAAAAATGTTAATTTCATGAAAAATTTCAAGAAAAATGTTAATTGCAGAAATTGACCAACACTAATAGTAGCCATAGTTGAAACAATCACAACTTAGGAAATGCATAGATTTAAATCTTGAAATTTAGGGAAATATCATCTCTTGTAAAGTACTAAATTGAAAATATAAAGAGCAATCAAAATGACCTGGTTGTTTTAATATGAAATTACTCTTGACATTGAAATAAAAGAGTAAGAATAAAAAGATTAAAATCAAAAGAAAAACGTAACAGCATTAAAGCCTTAAAACTAGATTTTATGACTAAAAAAAAATGTAAAACTAAAATATATAAAAATGATAATTAAATGCTAGATGAAAAATTTTTTTTTTAAATAGACAGAAATAAGGGTATTTTTTATGGTAAAGCTACAGTTAAGAGGTCTAAAATAACTTTATTTTTTTGCTTGTTACGCTCTTGTCAGTGGAGACTTTTTAACCATAAGGAATATTTATTGGCTTCACTACATTCATAGACTATTTTACAGCTTGTTGCTACAAGAGAATGTGCTACTAAATCAACTAAGGGTTTAGCATTAAGCAGCTATCTTTATTATTATTATTATTATTCCAACAAATATTGCTTATGTTAAAAAAGTCTCCACTGACAAGAGTACAACAAGTGAAAAAATAAAAAATTTATAGCCAAGTATGCCACATATGTATTATAGCCAAGTATGTATTATAGCAAAAAAAATATAATTACATTAAAATTTATATAAATGAAAAAATAAACATTTTAGGCCACTTAACTGTAGTATTATATTTTCCATAAGTGAGTTATGGAAAATAAGATAGGAGAATAAAAATCATGCAAAACAAAAATAACTCAAAAAAATAACAAGCTAACAATAATGCTAACGGTACGTTACGTTATACATATAGTATATCGTAACGAAACGTTTATATATTTCTATTTGACCAACACTAATAGTAGTATGATTATCATACTACTATTAGTGTTGGTCAAATAGATTCTTATCATAATGATAAGAATAATTAAATTCTTATCATAATTATAAGAATTAATATATAATAATAATTAATTTACCATATGTTGAAGATACTATATTGAGGTAAAAAAAATTATTCCATTTTTAATTTAATAAAAAGGCATCTAATTAAACTAAAACCAAATAATTTTATAAATAATTTTGAGAAAAACTGTTTGAAATTAACTGATTAAATTTCTGTTTTGTTAAATACATCAACATTGTTTTGCTATTATAAGTTATACTTTACAAGTTACACTTGAGTCGTTAATTTAACATATTGCAGAACGTTGTCAAACGGCCAGGAACTCGTACTCTCCTCCTTGAGAAACATATAATTTTTTTTTTTTTTTAAAGTTTTAACGTGAAATATATATCTTAAAAATTATTTATCTTTTTAATGAAAATTTCATTTTTTGAATAAAATTTCTTTCTTCAGTAATTCTAGTTAGAACAAAAATAAAATGTTTATAATTTATTTATTTTCATTCATAATAATGATGGAAAATCATTACCAGTCCCCCATAAAACACCATGTGTGGAATCAGCATTATCATGCGTTCTTTTCCTAGCAGTTGCTGTTACGCTAACCTTGTGTTAACTTGTAGGCTTGGGGTTTGTCGTCGCAACGACTCCTAAACTACATTTAAATGTTATAAAAAATATTAAAAAAAAAAACTAAAAAACTATTATTAAAAATACAAAAAAAGAACGCATTAACTCATTAGATTGCTTGTTATTATATATTATTGTTTTGACAAAACGAAGTACTGAGCTACGTTTTTAAAACAAAATGCAGTCAACAACGCAGAATTACCCGATTGCTTCTTTATATGTTGGTGACTTAAACCCTGATGTCACAGAAGCAATGTTATTTGAAAAGTTTAGTCAAACTGGTCCTGTGCTTTCAATTCGTGTTTGTCGGGACTTGGTTACAAGGCGTTCCTTGGGTTATGCATATGTTAACTTTCAACAACCAGCAGATGGTAAGACAGTATTTATAAACAGTTTTTTCTGATTCTATATTTTAAAAGTTTACCTTTATACTATTGCACATTTTATTTTTAAATGTTTCATATGCAGACAATAAATTACAGGTTAATGCTCTTTTCTTAAAGTCATTGTTATTGAAAATCATACTCTTATCACTACCTATAATAATATAATTACCATTGAGTCAGAGAATGATTTTAGTAAATATTCAATATTTATTAATTAGTTTCAGGCTCTAAACGTGTTTTTCAGAGTCAGAAATACAGGTTTGTTTAATCATATACATACACAGTATATATACGTGAGTAATAATTTCAAGTTGTTTGAATATTATACTGTTATAAATCTGTGGAAAGAAGATCAATACAGTATTTTAAAGGTGAATAAATGGAACATTTCTGTCAAAAGTAATGACAGTTACCTATTTTTTAATATAAATTGGTGGATGAAACTAATCAAAATCAAACTTTTCTCAAATAAAATGGTCATCACCTTGTCAATTCTTATCGAAATACGAACAACTTGGTTTCTATAAATTGTGAGAAGAGGGCTACCAAAACACCAGATCCGTGTGAAACTAGACATTTTTTTTCATAAAAAGTGTTGTTTTTGAGTATAAATTTTAAAATACAATTAGTGATTATAATTTTATACTAATAACCTATATGAAAGGTGTGTGTTAAAGCTGAAGATAAATATGGTAGTGATAGCCTAACACACCATATTAAAAAATATTTGTTTTTATTAGAGATGTTCAGTAACCAGTTTATGCATAGTCTCTGGTTCCATGTACTCAAAAAAAAAATACAGGATACCAGGCACCAGGTCCATTTTAAAATTAGAGTAAAAGCTTAGGAAGTTTCTATCGCTGAATTGTTTTTTCAAAATAATACTGATCAATTTGCACTAATTAGGGTTGTCTGAATATATCAAGTTTCATATTAATAAACAACTATGTTTACACTCAAGGTCACAAAAAAAATCCAATCTAGCAGTTAGAGTTTAGGTTCAGAACCCAGAGGTCCAAGGTTTGATGCCAGCTCTAGCCCAATAAGCAACATTGACAAAGAAGGAAGTGTGAACTTCCTAGTTAAATGCTCATCCTCAGCGCTTTGTGATAAGACTGTAAGGACTTCTGGGATTACCTTAAAATCTACACACAAAAAATTTACATTATACAAACTATTTAATAACTTGTTGTCCATAAATATTCTCTCTCCCTCAGGTGTGTAAATATTTGTAATTACATTTAACACTATCAAATTAAAAAATATTGTCTGTGTAACTAATTTTTATTTTATAATTGGTATTATATATAATATATCACTAATATGCGCTGAATTATCAAAAGTTGTGAAAATTAGAAGATCAAGTGATATATCTATATCAGGGTGTCTGCCAAAATCAGGTTAAATTTTGGAAAAATCAGGGGAAATGGCTCTTAATCAAACTTACAAAACTACAGTAAGTCTGAAACTTTCATACCTTACATGTTTATTGTAAACAGTTGTTTACTTAAAACTATTGTAAATGAAAACTGTATTTAAAAATGAATTATGTAACTATTAGATCTAAGTATTTCATTTAAAGCTTTGTTAAAAACTCTCGTAAAAAAATTATCTCACACAAATAAGTTAATCAAATACTTTCTTTTTATTCCTATTCTCTAATTATTTATCTAATTTCCATAAAGATCCATTAAACCAGTTTCCTTTTTGCAACATATTCTGATCATTTTGCAAAAAAATATTTTAAACAGTATTTTAAGTGAGTTGCATCTATAATGAGTAAATAGGACTTGGTGGTTATCGACTCCATAACAATCTTAAATTTATATCAAGAAAATTATTTTGGTTGAAGTTTAAACTTTAAAGCAATCCTGTTTATAATAGTTCATAATTTAAGTTAGTATCAAAACAAATAGTTACAGCACTTGAGGTTTATATTTATTAAAAATTTCTTTTAAGATATCTGGTGTAACAAAGTGGCTGATTCTGGGTACCCAGTAAAACAGCCAAGTTACTGAGTGTCGAGGTCTAAACTATGGCACATCACTAGTTTTAATGCATATTTTTATCCTTATTAACATAAGGAAAATTAGTATACAATATAAAAGTTATTCTGCCCAAGTCTTTAAATTAAAACATTTATTTTGATTTATAGGAAATTAAAAATATTTTGAAATAATTGAGTAGAGATGTGTAACTAAAATATTCTACAGCTACTACAGTAAAAATAAATTAACAGTAGTTGTGTTAATGTGCTACATTAATTGACCATTTAACTACTTTCTTTTTCTATAAATTTTTTTGTAATTGTGGATAAAAAAATATTTGTTATTATATCTATTTGAATTATTTTCCACCTTAGTAAGACAAGTAAAAGTCATTTTAAAAAGCTCTCCATCAATGAAGCATAAACTTTTTCTAAACAGTTTAATTATAAATGTTTGGTTCAAAGTCTGTCTGAAAAACACCATATAATAAAAAGCTTCATGCTCTGTCAATATAAAGTATTTTTACCCATAGTCCAGTGAGAAGTTTTCCAAATACTGCAAACCTGTTAGTTTGATTGTGGTTGTAATAGAAAATGCTGCTCGAAGAGTTGCTTTCAAAATTTAACACTTAACTGCTCCATTCAAAAAAAATTATTTAAAATCAGTGTGTGCCAAAAGAATGTGAAGGTTATTTTTTACGATACCTCCAAATTATACTTAGTTGCTAATTTGTTGTTTAAAAAAATTTTTGCTGATCACTTTTAATATCTTAATTCTCATTTTGTTTATAATGAAAATAACCAAGGTTAACCAATAAACCAAATTAAAACCAAGTTAAAATAACCAAGGTTCAGCCATTTCTGAACAATTTGCGACTCATTCTCTAGAGACCTCATTGCTAAACAGATACTATTTATTACTATTTTTACACTTTTCCATTGGTTATAATGGTTAAAAATGACTGTTAATCTTATTAGTTCTAAAAAGATCTGTTATTAACATCTTAAAAACAATTTAACACAAAAAAATTATTGGTAGGAAATTATCTAATTGATTTTATTATCTATTTAAAATTGTCTACAATTTTTATTTGTATTAAGATGGTAAAAATGATAGTTTTTATCATTAGTTATTTCTCCAGGTGCTACGTACTTTGTTTATAATAAGATTGTTAACAGCGGCTCTGTCTGACAGAGCCACTGTTACCAATCTTATTTAAATTTTTAATTTTCAAATTAATTCAGTTTAAATTTTTTTTTTTCAAATTAATTCAGTTGCAAGGTTTGTTAAGCTGCACGTATTTTTTTAATGGTTTTCAGAATCAGCTGTTTTACAAGGTAGTTGGTGTATTGCATTTGCTGAGCATTTATGAATGCCAAATAAATTTTTTTCGTTAAGAGCGCTTTGTTTTATAGCATCAAACCCAAGAGTAAATTGCTAAGTTGATAAGCTGCTAAAATAGTTTTAAAATGTTTTTCATTATTTAAAGTATATGTTGTCATTGTCTTGTTTTCATTTGTTGCATCTTGTAATGTAATTGCATGTAATTAAACACAAGATAAGTAATATATGTAAAATGATTTGTTAAGATTATCTTAACATTTACTAGTTGTCGCATCTTGGAAAGACTCTTTGTTATTTATATTATTAAAGAGTCTTTTTATTCTCTGAAAAAACTGTTAATCTTGTTAGTACTAAGAGTCTTTTTTTAAAAAAAAATGGTTAAACTTCAAAAAGCAATTTAATGAACAACAAACAATAAGATAAATTAAAAAATAAGATGTTCTTGGACTTTAACATTTTTTAAATACAAGTAAGGATCTTTTAAGATAATTTATGTAAATTTAGAATTAGTAAATTTAAAAGAAAGAAGAATTTTTAGTAATCTTAATACCCAAGTATACTAGATATTTTGGCGTTCTATTTAAATTTATTTGCTGCCCTTGTGCAGTGACCCAATCTCACTCTGCCCCTTAAACGTCTTTGTTGCCTATTTAAAATAATTCTAAAATAGCATAATGCAATTAAAAATCAAACTATCATTCAATTCAACTGAAATTGGCGAGTCGAGCTGTTGGGCTTTTAAAAACTTTCTCATTTAAAAGCTATTGATTTAAAATTTTTGATGTTGTTGTTTTTGTTTTTTTGAATTCATTATAGAATTTAAATACTTGAATTTAACATTCAAAAACTATCTGTGCAACAGTCAAAAGTTATGTTTAAAATGTAATATATTTAAAGTTTTTTTTTCGCATAGTATAAACTAAAATAAATATAAAAGAAGAAAGCGTGCGTAAGTAATTGTTTAAACTTTTAAAAACTGCATTTAAACACAATGTATGCAATTAAAATAGATCAAATTTATTCAAATTTTAATTGCAAACAATTGACTTAAATTCTTGTTTTTTCTTAACTGTATCGCCCAAAGAAAAAAAGTTATCTAAATATGTAAATAGAAAACTTAGTATTGCTTAATATATATAACAAGTTAAATAATTTTGGTTTAATGTTAATGAAATATAAAAATATTTATGTTATTAATATAAAAGTAAAAATTGTTTCAGAGATACTTATGTGTCTAAAAAATGTTGAATTTTTCTACTGTTTGAACCTTATTTTGCTTTAACTTTCTTTTTATTTTATTTTTTATAATGCAGTGACTTTATTTTATATTCGCCACACCTAAATTCTCAATATTGCTGCATAAAAATTTTTTCTTCGCTAATACCCTTACAACTGTCTCCCAAAATGACATCAAGTAAAATAAAAATCAGGTACCAACAGTTTAACAGTAATTTCATCCTAGAAATACTAAGTTTTTAACAGCTACAAGGCCTATAAATGTATTCATAAACCATTCAGAAATAAAGTTAAACTCTCCTAGTTTCTAAAATAATCTGTTCATAATATAGTTTAATATGTGCATTTGACCGCAAGCCACACATTTTATTAGATTTAATCTAAAACTCCCCCACTCTTATCTTCACTTCACCCCTCCTCCTTGTATTGAGCACCCTAGAGTACTATTAAACAATTGTTAAGGCTCTAAATGCGTATCTACTCCCCCTGCCCCCTTTTTTTTTATCTATCATGATGAAGAAAATTTTATCTTGCTTTAGATTGAAAAGGTTTTTTTTTGTTTGTTTGTTTTTTTTTAGACAAAAAGTTTTAATTCAATGTTAAAGTTGAAAAAATACACCAAAAACGCCAATATTTATCATCTTTATTTGAAACATAATAATAATTATTAAAAATTATTAATAATTAAAGCATAACATTAATACTTGATAATTATGTGCAAATAATGAAAATTTTAAAAAATTTGTACTTTATTTTAATTAAATGCCACTTTTTATACAGTAGTTAAGCGATATAAATTAGTGTCAAAAATTGATTTTGAAGGATTACATCAAATAAATTTACTCGATCATTAAATGTCATTTAAAATCTTAAAATTATCAAGTTTAAAATAGATCATAATTTTATTGACTCGTCATAATTTCCTTTTTCAAAAGTAGTACTATCTTAAAACTGCAGTTTATCATTTAGATTATGCTCAAGTTTGTATCAATGGTATAATTTTACTCTTAATTTTTTTATTATTAATATTAATATATAATAGCGCTATATTCAAACACTATTTTATAATCTTTTATTTCACTTAACCATTACTTTTCATCAAGACTTCTCCACAAATTTGATTTTTATTTATTATGTCATCAATATATTCACTTAGTGCTGTTTATTTAATAATGCTCTTTTGGGACACTGGTGATAGTATTCAGGGTGAGCCGCTGGTGATAGTATTCAGGGTTCAAGTGCTTCTCAGAGAGATTTGTTTTTAAGTTTTAATATTACTTTTCTGGATAGTCATTACATTGTTGCTCACATTATTTGTATGCTTTTACAAATGTTTATTTAATTAAACCTTTTTGTATGCAATTATTTGTAACAAGGTTGCGAGTTCAATATCTACTCAGGTTGCTTTTTTTTTATTTATGTATTTGCATTGTTTATGATGTTTATGCCAATATTGTAAATTAATATTTGTTATATATAATTTATATATATACCGGAGCTATTCTAGGAAAAAAATTTGAGCAGCAGTACCCGTCCAAAAATTTTTTGAGGAAAGTATTTAACCAACATTGCTTGCTACCTAGAAACTTAATCACAAATCTTCCTCTTGTTTCTTGTGGCCTAAACGCTGTTTAATAATACTATTGCAACATAATAACAATGCTGCATAATAATTATTTGCATTGTTAAATACCATTTCTCATTATTTAGACTAAAAAGTGGAAAATTAAAAATTTGCTACAAAGTATATTTTTTTATTTTTTAGGTGCTATAAAGTAAAAAATATGCTTTTATAAAAAAATAAAATTTAATCCATTAAATTTAAGTTTGACAGGCATGCACAAGATTTATTTTGAAACAGACCTATCAAGCTTTGGTTTACTGAACTATTTAAATCAAAAAGTTAATTTTCCAATTTTTAGTACAACAGATTATTATTTAATAAATGTTCTTGCTAAACCTTATTGCATACAAATAAGTTTAATCTTTAATTTCAAAAGAAACTTTACATGGAACTATTTAATTTTTGTAAATTATCTATTTTAATTTTATTTCTGTTAATTTATGATTGAGTAATAAGTTTGATTAAACTTTAATTGCTGTTAATTAGAGCCAATGAAAAAATGCTCTTTATAAGAATGTCTTTGTAAAATAAAATTTATTATATTTAATATTTTTAATCTAATTTCTACTTGTAAAATTAGACTCAATATATTAAATAATTATCTTTACTTAATGTAGAGGCCCAGCAGTTTAGTCGAGGTTCATGTTTCAGGCTTAAAAAGTTAAGAGATAATTGTAACCACAAAGAGTACCCTCCATGGCTGTATAGGCCCTCAGGGAAGGTGAAAAACTATATATAATCTTTAAGAGTTATTTCTTGTTATATGATATGTTTATAAATATAAATTGATTTCGATAAAAAAGGCAGCAAATAGCTATTTTTAAAATATATTTTGACAT
Organism: Hydra vulgaris; assembly: GCF_038396675.1. NCBI lineage: Eukaryota > Metazoa > Cnidaria > Hydrozoa > Anthoathecata > Hydridae > Hydra > Hydra vulgaris. The sequence continues at coordinate 14,921,912 of NC_088923.1, forward strand.
AATAATATATTATTATATTAAAATATATTTTAAACATATACACTGCCTCTTTTTTATTATTGAATACAATTTTTATGTGTGTTTATATATATGAAATCAAAGGCATATTAAAAATAGCAAAGATCAATCATCAGTTATAAATGATAAAAGCAAAGTAATGTGCTAAATCTACATCTGGTGGAAGTAAGAGACTGTCTCAAATGTCTTTATATATTATGAAAGTAATATGATATAAAAAAATATATCATGTATTAAATATGTTAACTATTTTTTTTTTCAGAAATATTCTATTTACTTAACAACCCTTAGGTAACTCCTGTATGGCAAAAAATTATAATCCAGAACACTATTTGTAAAAGAAAAAAATTCAGTTCCCTAGGTATATAAAAACAAAAACAGTATTAATTTTTATCAAAAATAAATATCTTCTGAAGGCCTTAAGATGCTAGTAAAGTCTTATTGTATAGTGTAGTTATTGCAAACTATCTTTAATTTGATCTGCAAATGATCTATGATATGACCTACACATAAAAATTCTTATTTTACAATATTTATTTTCATTTATCATTTGTTTACAAATATTTATTTACAAGTATTTCTTTTTTTCTTTTTTTTTTTTTTTCAAAGTATTATTACATTACTATAATTCAAAGCTTACATATCAATAAAAAATATTTTTAGACTCTTGAGATTCTTAATTACATAAAGTGCATTTATATTTCCCAAAAGTTAATTTTTCACTGGTTATAAAATGTTTTCTAAATGGTGTAAGCAAAGCAAAATATTAAATAGATGATTGTTTGTTTTATAAACTTATTTCAAAAAAATGTTAAAAATTATATCTTGGATAGAATGCAACTGTTAGTGCATGAAACCTAAGTAAACGATTAAAAACAATAAATTTGAATAAAAATTAAAAAGAAAGCTTTTGATTAGCAGAGAGCAAGCCAAGAATACGGTGAGAAGAGTCTCTTGCCACTTTCACCTAATTAGTAATAGAACCTTTTAGTTATAACAGTTAAAAAGTCAGTCTGTTGATAAGATCCTCTTGGTCTACTGCAGATTTTATAGCTACAGTAACAAAAGAGTTTTAAAAAAACTTTGAACATATATAAATGTATTTTAAAATGTTTTATGTCTTTAATACAGTTTAGTAAATTTTATCTAATAACTGGTTTTAAAAATATGCCTTAATCTTAGAACAATGTTTTCAAATTCAGTAAATTGTTTAAATAAAACTTGTATTGTAATAAAAGTGTATTTTATTTAGCTTCTGTTTTAATAGAATTGCTTTAACTTTTTTTTAGCTGAACGAGCAATTGACACAATGAACTATGATCCTATCAAAGGACGTCCTTGTCGTATCATGTGGTCACAGCGCGATCCAACTCTACGACGCTCTGGTGTTGGAAATATTTTCATTAAAAACCTAGATAAAAACATTGATAACAAAGGCCTTTATGATGCTTTTAGCGCTTTTGGTAATATTCTGTCTTGTAAAATAGCTGTTGACGCAAAAAATGTTTCTAGGGGTTATGGGTTTGTTCATTATGAAACAAAAGAAGCTGCTCATGAAGCTATTGCTAAAGTCAATGGAATGATGTTAAATGACAAGAAAGTGTATGTTTTTAAAATATATTTTAAACAAACAAACAAAAAATCAATGTGATTGTCTGTATATAGTTTTGGTTGTTATACCTTTTTGTTTTTGTATTTTAGCTTTGTTGGGGAGTTCATGTCAAAGCGCGAACGTCTTGAAAAACTTGGTGATCAGGCCAAAAAGTTTAAAAATGTGTTTGTCAAAAATTTTGGCGATTCATTAGATGAAGAAAAACTAAAAGAAATGTTTGGCAAGCATGGAGAAATAACAAGTTGTGTTGTCATGGCTGAGTCTGGCAAGAGTAAAGGTTTTGGTTTTGTTGCATTTGAAGTGCCTGAAGCTGCTGAAGCAGTTAGTTTTTTTTTGTTTGAATATATATAATATTTAAAGCAATAATAATAGAGATAAGTTTTAATTGATGTTTTTCCAAAATCTTTAACTTTTAAAACATAATAGGCTGTAAATGAACTTAATGGTCTTGAGATAGATGGGAGAAAGCTTGTGGTTTGCAGAGCTCAAAAAAAAGCTGAACGAACAATGGAATTAAAAAGCAGGTTTGAAGCACAGAAAATGGAAAGAATCAATCGATATCAAGGTTAGACTAACAATAAAGTCTTATAATATTATTTACTATATTTATGCAATATTAGAATGTGATAAAATCATAAAATAACATAAAGTCCTGTAGGATGAATTGAACTGTTCAAATGTTGACTTTTATATGTATAGGTGTTAATTTGTACATTAAAAATCTTGAAGATGGTTTAGATGATGAGCGATTACGATCAGAATTTTCTACTTATGGCACTATAACAAGTGCCAAGGTTATGAAAGATGAAAAAGGTATTTCAAAAGGATTTGGATTTGTTTGTTTCTCTTCTCCTGATGAAGCAACTAAAGCTGTTACTGAAATGAATGGTAGAATTTTGGTTACAAAACCATTATATGTTGCACTAGCTCAACGCAAAGAAGAAAGACGTGCGCAACTCTCTACTCAGTTTTTACAGCGTGTTAATCCGCTTAGATATAATGCTTCTGGAGTAGGCTTCTAAAACTTTTTCATTAAATAATTTCTTTTTTTTTATAAGTATGATTTTTATAAGTCTTGTAATATTTCTTTTTTCTTTGCATTTTAAGACAATGCCTCAAGCTGGTTATTCATTTCAAGCTGGTCAACCCGGTTTTTACATTCCAACTGTGCCAACAAATCAGCGTCCATTCATTACACAATCTGTTAATCAAATCACTCGTCCGCGTTGGCAAAACCAGGCACCGGTGCAACAAATTCCAGCTAATACTCAATATGCCTCTCATGTTACTCAGCTTAGAGCTGGTGCTGCTCCACCAAGACCAAGGCATCAAGGTACTTCTAATGTTGCTCGTCGTGAGCCTGCTCCATATCAACCTGGTATGGGAGCTCGAACAATGCCAAGTCAACAGGTTCCACTTCGACCTAATGTTCCAGCAGTCTCGCAACAGCGTACGACATATAAATATAATGCTAACACGCGAAACCAGTATCCTGCCGGTCAAATGATAGGACAGCCTGATCAAGCTGCTGCTATAATTCAAGTAAAAATATTTTTAGTAATTCGAGTACTCGTACTTTATTAGTTAATGATTATCGAGTATAAAAATCCAGTTTTTCTTAATATTTTGTTTGTAAGTAAAATTAGTTTGTTGATATTAAATTGTGACATTTAGGGTCCAGATCAGCTAACTTCGACTATTCTTGCAACTGCTACACCTACAGAGCAAAAGCAGATGATTGGTGAACGTCTTTTTCCCTTAGTGCAAGAATTTCAACCTCATTTAGCTGGTAAAATTACAGGTATGTTATTAGAGATTGATAACAGTGAATTGCTTCATATGTTAGAGTCACGTGATTTACTTCGTGCTAAAGTGGAAGAAGCCGTACAAGTTTTGCAAGCACATCAAGCTAAAGAGGCTGCTGCTGCAGCAGCTGGTACAGCTGTTGATAAAATATAGATTATTTTATGAACAAAAGTATGCAACCATATAATAGAATAGTCACTTTTGCAAACAAGTTTCTTTTCAACAAACTTACTGTCTTGGGATCTTTATCTAAACTAAAAGCGTTTTGGGGTTCAAATCATTTTTAGTTTGTGTAAGAATTTTTAAAGGTATATAAGTTTTTTAAGCTATAAATGTTTTGAGTTTCAAAACATTTTACGACATGCCAATTTGTAAGCAATAGTGACAATTTTTTAATAACATTTTTTAAGACAAAGTACTAATAAAAATCTATCGATTAATGTTATGTTTAATACTAACAACTCAAAATCGTTTGCGAAAAAAAATCCTAATCTTTTAATAGTAAACTTAATTTTAAATAACTAGTAGATAGTTATGTTAATAAATCTTGCCCTTTTTATAGTGTACTTTTGTGTAATCTTGCTTTTTCTAGTCTTAGAGGATTTTATTTTTTACGCGAATATTGGTCGTGAAAAGTGTGCGTCCGGATATCTATTCCCTTGATAAGTACGTTGTTTCTCTAATATTTTCAGAGAAGAATGTTTGAATTTATAGAATTAAGACCAATTTACACTCGGAAATGTCGAATCTATTAGTAAATGTTTATGTGAAAGCATACTCGTGTTTCATAATATGAAAAATATTAATATCTAAATGTCAGTTGTTTTTTAGTTACTTTTTTTTTTTACCCTAATTTGTCTGAGAAATAGATTTTTATTAATCTTGTTAAAGTTAATTTACCTCTATTAATATTGAGTTTATCAGTAGTGCCCGTTTCTGCGTGTTGGGCATTCATGGCAGCCCAACACGCAGAAGTAATGGTGAATCTTAACACTTTATATTGTTAAAATACAATGCAATATTTCGCTTATGCGACTTCATTTCTCTATCGTTTTTATTTTGCCCTTCGTTAAATATTACAAAAAACAACAATATTAGAAATTCCCGGCGGGAGCAAGAAGACTTATCACCGAGCCCACTCAAATCTTGTTTTTCAATGTATTACATAAAAAATGATAAACCTACAAAACTTCAGCTGTAAAATAAACTTATGCCATCGATCTTCCAGCGGACAACTTCTAAGCTCATAGGATTTTTAGAGTATTATTGGAATGGATATAATTGTATTTAAAAAAAATGTTTTCACTCTTAAAAAATGTCAGCTGTTGCCTTAGTTACAAAATCTTAATGGCGAAAGTCAAATTCTTGAAATTTGGAAAGCTAATTCCCTTGCGTTGGTACACTATTTTTCAATGAAACTTTCTTACATCAAATGCGTGCTATAAACCAAAAAAATTGAAATATTATTTCGGGAAGAATGACTTTTTGAGTTCTTAAAAAATTAACAATATTTTTCTATATTTTCAGCATAAAATTGAACTTTAGGCAAGTTAATCACAGACAATGTAAAGTGTTTAAATCAAACTTTTGGTTTATTGCATGAAACAATCTATTACGTGTGTTGTGTGAAAATATCACCTCAAAAGCTATAATAGAACCAAAGTTACCACATTTCTAAATTCTATTAAATTCGGAAAAAATGCAATATGAGAAAATCAGCAAAACGTAAAATATTTTGTAAATAGAATTATAGTAAGATTACTTTTTAAAGTTTTTTAATTCTAAGCATAATAAAATCAATTGAGAAGGTGTTTTGATAATGGAGGTTTATACAACATCTACATTATCTATAATTTTATATAAAAAGACCATCACATGAAAAACTTTTTTTATCAAATTAACGATATATAACTAAAAATAAGAAAACAGCATATCCAGAATAAAAAAACTAAATAAAATAAAAAACAACATCTTTAAAATTAACTTAAAAATAATCCTGCTGTATAGGTTTTCGTTTTGCTTTTTTTTTATCAACTTTTTGTTTGTTTTTTTGTCCTCTAATTTGACGACGACGGAGAATATTTTTAACTTCATTATGTTTTATAGAATATTTAATCCTTTTGGTATTGATTTTATCACACCCAAGATTGGTGTAAAATCCTGGAACCATATTTAGTCTTTCATACAAATTAATAACAGCTTTAGCTCCAATGTTAAAATTAAAATGAAAACAGTAAGTTGAAATGCAACTTACTGTTCCATTTAACGATGAAAATCCTCGTCTTTTCCAGGTGCCATCATATGACACAGGTACATCAAAAAAATTATTCTGTGATTGATTTTTGGATAACTCTTTTAGTTCTTGAGCTGCATCATCCATAGTTTGAGTGGCAATAAACTTAACACTTTTTTTTAACTTAAAAACAATCTTGTTATGGTTATTTGATGTAAATCGTGGTGGAAAATTCATAAGTGCATTAAAGCGATTAATACCAGCAAAGCCTTGACCACTTCTACGCATTGAGTATACTATTCTGTAGTTTATATCAATCCCGCGTGACATAAATGGCAGTTTTTTTGATGTCCAAAATGAATGCTCCCATTGGCAAAAACATTTTACAGTCATTTTACTTGCTAATCTATGTTTTAAACTTTCACTTAGCTTTAAACATAAACTTTGTTTACATTGAGGACAACCAAGAACTGAAATTAAGTTTGATAAATTAAACATATCCAAAATTCTATTTCCAGTAATACCATCATTCAAAGGCTGAGAAATAGCATGGCTTGACAGCTTAATAAACGATCTTGTCTTTGGTAATGATGCTGAAGTACTTGGAATAAGATTTAATAGTTCAGATTGCATGGAAACGAATTGTATTTTGCTTGTGTATTAATTTCCTTTAAATTTTCTTTTTTTTTAAACTTGCAAACTTTACTCTTTTAATTTTATCATTTGTTATTGTTTTTTTATTTGCCACATAATTTTTTTCCATTATCAACTTGATAATCAAGCTCTTTTTTTAAACTAATAATTATTTTAATACTTATCCACAACTAAAAATGCCAAGAAGTTATTTAAAAATAAACAAAATAATCACTAAATAATCTACAGAACAAAATTTAATTTATAATAAAAAGTTAGACACGCAATGTGTAGTGTATCTATGTGATTGTTTTACAGTGTGGTTAGCATGCTTACAAAGTTCATTTTGTAGGCTTTTCCAGACCTACATGGAAGCAGTTTGAAAAATTAATTCTTTACAGACTTAAATTAATCATATAAGATTAACTTTTAAGAAAAAGATGTTGTAGATAAGTGGAAAAGAGAAAATGAAATTGTTGCTATGGACGTTGCTAAGAAGGTTATTTTTGACTATGATCAAATAATCAAGAAATAGACATACCTATGTGTATTTTTTTTAAAAATATTAATTCAGAATCAGATTCCTCGTTAATTTTTACACTTACACTTTACATACTACGCTATTTTGACAGGGGTGAGCCCCCTTAATGACGATCAAATAAACCATACTTAAGGCGGACGGAACTTTTTAGAAACCCCTCTATAGTGAGTCCGTAAAAGACGTCTTACGCGAGATCAGTAATATTTGAAGCAAACCCAAAAATCCAGTGCCGCGGGTAGGCTACCCTTACCCCTTGTTGTGCCCTTTTGCTAATTTAAGGAACTCTTTATTTTAGCAAAACCTCGTGGTAATATTTGGAAGATTTTGAGACCCTGATGACATGTTTTCTTTTTGGGCTTGGACTCATTAGCCACGGCACTGCTAAAACCTGTTTTTTGTCGACTCAAATAGTTTGCCTAAAATACGCCTTACTCCAGTATATAAGGGGTGTGCATGGGCGACCGCAGGATTTTTTGATGTGCCGTATAGGACACTTTCACACCTTGTGCAAACTCCAAACTTAAGTATGTTTATACCCATGTCAAATGAGGAATTTACACTCCCCTCATTTTAGGAGGTCGGAAAATTTGCATGGTCATAACTTTTGTTAATTACAATATTTTTCTACGAAATTTAAAATCTGTTCATAAATTTAGTTTTAGATAGTAAAGTAAATTTTACTACATTACTGCCCTCACTTTTAGGCTTGGCGCGGGGGGTGGGGGGGTGGGGGGGGGAATAGAAAGCGATTTAGGGCTTTTTTTGTTTCCAGGCTTCCGTTATCCCAATTTTTTGCAAGGCTCATTTGGCATAGGTATCAACATACTTAAGTTTGGAATTTGCACAATGTGTGAAAGTGTCTTATCTGGAACAACAAAAAATCCTGCTGGCGCCCATGTATGTGTGTGCATAGAGAAAAACTATACCCTCTACTCCCTAGACCATACATATTTTTATGTTGGCAAGCTAGAATCTTTAGTCAGGATTTTAATTTCTATTATTGTTATTAGCTGTTTAGTTGTGATAAATTAGAAAATCGGTGTATGTACTTTTAAATTAAACCCTCTTCCGACTCCCCCTATACACTTTTTGAAAGCCTCCTCCCTCTCCCTATTAGCGAATGTACTTTATGGACGACCCCATAAATAGGTAATTAGGGCTGTTTGGTGTTAAGGTTTTTTCATCAAGTATCTTCTTTTTTTTTTTTTTTTAAAAAAGTTTTTGCCGCGAACGCGCGTGTTTTTGACTGCTCTTTAAGAATATTAATTAAAAAATGGAAATAACGATCAAAAATATTTAAAAAATTATTACAAACAAGTTTGAATAACAAAAAAAAACTTTGCTTAAAGAAACAGAAAAGTTATTAAAAAACCAAGAAAAGAACTTCACACAAATAGTAAGTGGAAATATAAAAATGATTACTGATAGACTCGACAAAATAGAAAATGAGTTAAATGTAAACGATGTGAAAAAAAAGTCTCAACTTTCAAGAAGAAAAATTAAAGGAAGAATTAACACAAATATGGAAAAAATTTGATCTTGAAATTAAAAATATAAATAAAAAAAAATACTAAAAACCGCTCTCTACGCAACAACATTGGTCTGAAAGATTCACCCGGAGAAAGTTGGAGAGTTGATTGTGAGAAATCTTTGAAAAAAATATTTACAAACAACCTTAAAATTTCAACTGAAATTATTGTGGAACGAGCGTATCGAGTTGGGTCGTATAAAGATGAGAAAACACCAAAGACGGTCGTAGTGAAACTTTTAAACTACCAAGGTAAATACGCAACACTTAAATTTAATAAAGTTTATTTTCACGAATTTAGATAAAGAAAATTTTTGCGTATAATAAAAAAAAAAATTTACGTAAGTTTGAGCAATCGAAGCAAAGTTTTTCAAAGTTCGCTTAACTATAGGCTAAACAAACAATAGATTACGAAACGCATCACTTCAATGTTTTCAAATTGGCCAATAACTTTTTACCCTTATAACATTTTAAAGTTACGTTACGTTATTTTTATTATAAATCAATCTTGATGCGTGTTTTTGGTGTGTATATAGAAAACTTAATTTAGATTTATTTGTACTTCCCCAGGCAATATTAGCATATTTTAGGTAACTTTGAGAAATAGAGAATTTTCAGATTCTCCTGGGAAAGTATAGTTTTGACTTTGTAAAGTATGCCGATACTTTTTGAAGTTTTTGTATTCAATGTTTTTATATGGGCTTTCCAAGAAATCGTTTCGTCAATAATTATCCCAAGAAATTTAATAGTTTCAGTTCTTTCGATGTTTATGTTATCAGTTTTTAGTAATGGTAGCATGCTTGGTATTTTGTTTTTGTGCTGGTTGGAATGAAACAAGATGTCTTTTGTTTTTTCTTGATTTAAAGATAATTTATTTACTTTAAACCAAATGTTTAAACTCTCAAGGTCATCATTTGCAGATTCAAAGAGATTTTCAATTGATGCTGATGAATAAAATAAATTTGTGTCATCAGCAAACATTATTGCATCGAGTTTTTTTAGTGATTGTGGAAGATCATTAATATAAATTAAAAATAAAAGAGGACCAAGAATGGAACCTTGGGGAACTCCGCATTTTATTTTTAGTAAATTAGAATATTTATTATCGTTCGAAATAACATATTGTTTTCTGTTGCACAGATAACTTTTAAACCAATCTAGGCTAGTATTTTTTATTCCGTACTTTTCCATTTTTTTCAGTAAGAAATCATGATTAATTGTGTCAAATATCTAACTATAAAGACATAATATGACTTATTATTGTAGTGAAGTTTTTTTCATGATCTTTGAGTAATCTCTCCGTTTCTGCGAGTATACTTTTTTTTTGTTCTTCTAGTTTGATTGTGATAATTTTTTCTATATTTTTAATATTTATTTCCATTTTTATTGTAAATAAAGTTATTCTCAATAAAAGAACACGTCTTACTCGTCTTGTGCCGCAAACGTAAATTTCTTCATACTGTAAATTTTCTTGATACGTAAATTTCTTGATACTGCTACTGAAAATGCAATACAAATTGAAGGAGCAAATAAAGAAACAGCAGTAGAAACTAATATGCACCCTATGGCACTAACTAATGATTTGGGTAAATATTTAAATCAAATTATATCTGATGACGAAAAACGTTTATTAGTACGTAATCCACCGCATCGGCGTTTTTATTCGTACAACGCTTATGCTCGCCAAAAATTCTTTAGCCTTTCGCGGCCATCGAGAAGGATTTATAGGAGATTATAACGGAAATTTTTTGTCGCAAGTAGAACTACTTGCTCATTATGATGATGTGATGAAACAAATTATTTCAATGCCTTCCGGATCCATTACGTATCTTAGTCCAGATATACAAAATGAATTAATAATAATTTTGGGAGTAAGATTATTGGAAGAACTAACTACGAAAATCAATACATCGCCATTTTATTCTTTATTGTTAGATACGACACAAGATATCACTAAGAAAGATCAATTGAGCATTGTTATAAGACATGTACACATAGATTGTAGTGAAAACGAAAAAGAGACACATCTTAATATTATTGAAACCTTCTTAGGATTTTTTGAATTAACGGATCATTCAGCCAAAGGAATTACTGATGAGGTTCTGCGTATACTTAGTGAATTAAACATTCCAATTGAAAAGTGCTATGGTCAAGGTTATGATGGCGCCAGTGTTATGAGTGAAATTTACAATGGACTACAGTCTAAAATTAAACAAATGCAACCAAATGATGAATATGTCCACTGTAACAGTCACAACTTGAATTTAGTTGTTAATGATAGCGTATCTGGCTGCCATGATGTAATTTCATTTTATACCACACTTCAAAATATATTCTTTCTTTGGAAACGGTATCAATCGGTGGGATCTGCTATCACAGTTTTCTGGGGAATCTGAAAAAACTTTCTACGCGTTGGTCAGGGAGAATACAATCTATAGCAGCTAATAAAGTTCGTTTCGTTGAAATTTTAAAAGCAGTTACAAAAATAATACTGCAATCAAATAAGTTGGATGAAAGAAATGATGCTGCCAATATTAAAAAACAAATCGAAAATTTTGAGTTTGTATTTATTACTGTATTTTTTTTCAAAATTATGACTGAAATCAATTATGTATCTAAAATTTTACAAAAAAAAGATGTGGGTTTAAGTACGACAGTTTCTGCATTTTTTTTTTAAATACTAAACTAAAAATATTTCGAAACTCATATGAAGAATTTAAAATGGAAGCTAAAGAGCAAACTTGTGGAAAGTTGATCCTCGTTTTACGTGTAAACGACGAAGATTTGTTAAACGTCATTTTGAGGAATTATCATCTTATTATCGTTTTAGTAATAGTGAAGAAATATTCAAGGTAAATGTTTTTTGTTATACACTTGACAAAATAATTGTCCAAATCGATAAACGTTTCACCGGATCGAGAACTTTCAACCATTATTTTGCATTTTTTGAACCTAAGAATATATTAACTATGCCGCAACAAAATATGGTAAAAGCTTGTGATACACTTTGCAGCAAATATCCAGAAGTATTTACATCTAACCTAGCTAATCAATTTGTCCAACTTACCACATTATTAAAATTAGATTTAAACCACACAATGACAATTAAACAGCTTGCTGAAATAATGACAACCAAATATAGTGTATTGGAAAGTGATTTTTCCAAAGTTTACATGACAGTTCTTTTATTTTTCACATTACCCGTAACGTTTGCAAGTGTGGAGAAAAGTTTTAATAAATTAAAAATAATTAAAGATTACAAAAGAAATGCAACCACTCAAAGCAGACTACATCATCTTGCATTACTAGCCATAGAGCATAAAACAGCAATGGATGTTAAAGAAGTTGTGAATATCTTTGCAAATGCAAAAGCTAGAAAAAAAGTTTTTTTAATATTATGTACTTTGTAAGTGCTTTTCATACTCTGTTCTTTTCTGTAATATTAATAAACTACTGAATTTATAATATATTTACTGAATTTACTTTTTTTCTAAAATAAATTTACCTTAAGAGGGCCCTCAGGGGATCTTGCCTATGAGCCCGAAACTTTTAGCTACGCTGCTGGATCTGACTACTAAAATTAGAGACGATCTTTTGGTTTCTAATGCCAGTGATGAGGTCTTTACAATTGAAATAATAAACAAAAAATTAAAGAATATACTGGTGTTAAAAAATTAAAAAATATACCACCAGTATATTTTTTAATTTTGGAAAAGTTTTTTATGTCACCTTCAGGTGGTCTGTTACAGACAAAAAACTTTTCAAATCACCTAAAACAAATATTTCTAAAAAATATCAAAGTGCGCATAATATTATTCTGTATTAGAGACATAAATATAAACTGTCTACAGTACAATGAAGATGCTGTTGCCAAAACTTTTAGACGATATGTTTCAACGCTACATTTTTCCTATAATAAACAAACCAACCCGGGTAACATTTAATTCAATCACTTCAATAGACAATATACTGACTGATTCATTTTATGATTCATCATTAAGAACAGGTGTAATCAAAACGGATATATCCGATCACTTTCCTATATACTTTTCCTTTTTTTAAGATACAAAAAATAATAACTCTAAAATCAAAGTCTTTAAACGAAAAATTAATAATTTTACTATTCAACAGTTTAAAGACTCACTATCGGCAGTAAGGTGGGATAGGATTTACCAAGAATGCAACCTTGGACATACCAACTCCGCTTATAATGAATTTATAGAAATATTCTTAAAGCTATGATAATCACTTCCCAATTATAGAACAAGAATTAAAAGTAAAATACTTACAATGTCTATAGATTACCAGAGGTATAAAAAAATCTTCAAAAAAAAACAAAAACTTTACATCAAGTATTTAAAAAATAGAAATGAAAAAAATCTAAATACTTACAAACAATACAAAAATTTATTTGAAAAAATAAAAAAAGTTCGAAGAAAAACTACTACTGGAACCAAATATCTGGTGACATTAAAAAAAAACATGGAATACTATAAAATAAATAATTGGAAACAAAAAAGTTAAAACAAATAGTTTACCTGCTCAAATAATCATAGATAATATAGAGTACAGTGACAAAAATACCATTGCTGAAAAATTCAACGAATTTTTTGTTGACATTGGCCCTAATCTTGCCTCAAAAATTGAGTCTTCTAACACCTCATTCAAATCATGCCTAAGTGAACTAAATTCAAATTCAAATCTAAAATCTCATTTAAATCATACCCAGATCGAACAAAAATACGAAGAACTAAACTACCAAAAACTTAATGTTGCTCTAAATTCCTTAAAATTAAATAAAACTCCAGGTATTGATGATATCTGTAGTAGGGTAGTGGCCAATGTCTTTACAACGATAAATAAACCTATATTTGAAATTTTTAAGTCTTCGATTAAAACAGCTTAAAGTAGCTAAATTAGTACCATTATTTAAAATAGGTGAAGCATACTTAGTTAATAAATATAGACCTATCTTGGTACTCTCTACCTTTTATAAGCTTCTCGAAAGAGTAATCTATAACAGATTGTATGAGTATTTAATCCAAAATAAAATTCTAAGTAAAAAGCAATTTAGTTTCCAAATAACAATATTCAACTGAACACGCAATCCTAGATCTAGTTAACAATATATGTGATTCTTTTGATAAAGAACAGTTTGTTCAAGGCATCTTTATAGACCTGTCAAAAGCGTTTGATACTGTAAATCATAATATCTTACTTAAAAAAATGGAAAGCTATGGGATAAAAAACATAACCCTTAACTGGTTTAAAAACTATCTTAGCAACAGACAACAATGTGTTTTTTCAGATAATTGTGCGGGCGTGGCGCAGTGGATAGAGCGCTTGCTTTATAATCAAGAGATCCAAGTTCGAAACGAGCTCTGGACAAATTTTCGCGTCACGGTAAGGAAGGAGGTGTGAACTTCCTGGTTAAATGCACTTCCGCGGTGCTCTGTGACAAGACCGTTATGACTTCTTTTAGGGCACCTAAAAAACAAACTTAAAAAAATAATAATAATAAAAAAGATAATTGTAAACACTCAAAACTACTAAGAGTTGAGTGCGGTTCCATTCTTGGACCTCTTCTGTTCCTTCTATATATTAACAACCTCAGAAAAGCCTGGGATAAACTTAATGTAACTATGTTTGCCGATGACACAAACTTATTTTATTCCTCGAACTCAATCAAAGATCTTTTTGAATGTATGAACAGAGAGCTTAAAAGATTAAATATATGGTTGAAACTAAATAAGTTATCACTAAATACAGAAAAAAAAAAAAAATACTGTTTCATTCCAAAAAACAAAAAAATAATATACCAACTATCCTTCCCTCACTAAAAATAGAAGGTAAACATTGAAAGAACAGAAACAACTAGATTTCTTGGGATCCTTATTGACGAAAATTTATCTTGGAAAGCCCATATAAGTATAATAAACACCAAAATTTCAAAAAATTGGGATACTCTGCAAAGTTAGACCTATGTTGTACCAACATAATCTTAAATTGCTTTACTTTTCTTACATCCAAAGTTATTTTACGTGCACTAATATTACATGGGCAAGTGCACACAAATCCGATTTGAGTACTATTTATATAAGTCAAAAACATGCATCAAGATTAGTTTATAATAAAGATAAACTCAACCATGCTGAACCCTTACTAAAAACATTGAATGTACTAAATGTTTACCAAATGAACATCTACCAAAATGTACTATTCATGCTTAAATACAAACTTGGACTAGTCCCATCGCATTTTTTAGATAACTTCTTTCAAGTTAACTCTAATAGATATATACCAATAGCAACAGGCAACTTTACACTGCCTAAAAGAACAACAAAGTTCTCACGGTTTTCTATTTCCTACCAGGGTCCGTACCTATATAACCAAATAATATCAAAAAATATAGAACTTAAAGTATTAAATAATCCTGCCAACTTGAAAAATAAATTAAAACACCTCATACTTAATATCAACAATTATATTGACATGTATTATACTTAACAACAAAGTTTATACTAAAATATTTATGTGTATCACTGACTGTATACTGTTTAACTACTTTTGACTATATATAAATATGAAATAGACTTTATTTAACCATTTAAAGAGGTACTCGATGATAAGTCTTCGTAGATTTCTACGAGTTTTTCTTTACAACAACATGTATATATATGAAGTAACAAAATAATTTCTTGTCTTTTCTTTTTTTTTTTCATATTTTTATTCTTTTATTTTAAAAAAATACTGATAGCTTTTATGATAAGAAACACTATTAGTTTACGTTTACTTAGTTAGACTTGTTAAACCACTTTTTATTATGATATGCTATACGTGGTAATATTATGTTATATCTTAATTTTTTTATTTTTAACGTTGCATTATTTTGTCATGTAGTTGTAACGTAACGATGTGTAATTTTTTTGAAGATGTAAAAAAAAAAAAAAATCAAGTACGCACGCAGGTTTGGAGAGCCAGTTACACACAAATGTACAATGGAAGGAGGGGAAATGTTAAAGCAGCGTCAAGCACTTGTTTGTTTTATCATCTTTCGCCCTAAAAATTTTTTATAAAAGTTGCTTTTGTTTTTAATGTGTTGAAGAAAAGAGGGTAACTTAATTTTTTTGTACGTGCGTAGAGGGAGGGGTCGTTATTTGCGTACAAATAGAAGGGTCGTAAATCAATGGTTTTACTGCGTACATATTTTATAGATGGCGCTTTAAGAACAAACTTCTGTAAATAAAAACGTTTTTTTAGCATTAGTTGAGTTTGTTGGTGGTATATGACTTTGCGTAGTATAAGACAACTTAAATATTTCAGCAACTGTTATTCTTTTGTTATACATTCCAAGATATGCTAAACATTACTTTATAATTCCAAGGGGTAGATTTAAACCCATGTATATGTATATGTATGAAGAAAGCGTACTTGACCACTGAGTAATCGAAGATATATATTAAAGCGAAAAACACTTTTTTTTACTCTTTAATACCTACTGCAATTATCAATATCAACACTGTTCATGTGGGTTACTCTTAATGAGCGCATTATATTACTATCGAGTCCTTAATAAAAGGGGGGACATTTATTCATTTTTGAAAATGTTCCCACCCAACCCAAGCTTATTAAGGCCCCTAACACCCCCCAACAAAAAACATTAGTGAAAATCGGCCTTAAAAATTAGAAAACAATTATTCCAGTCTCTACCACTACATCACTACCGTAAATGAAGGTTATGTAAGAAGCACATTTGTCATCAGGAAGACAAAAGATTTCTAACCAAAGGTCATTACTAAGAAAATCATGGAAAGAGTCCCAGTCAACCATAAAGTTTAAGTTGAAAGAAGTACAATGATAGGTGGTTTCTGATGATGAAAAAGAATGAGATAATAGTTTTAGAGAGATCAAACCGTGATCAGAAGCCCCTAAGGGTGAATGTGGAGAAACTGAGCACTGACTAGGATTCGAAACAAGATATAAGTCGAGTAGAGAAGGTAAATGATTCAGATTGTTTGGAAAGCGAGTTGGAAAGTTGACTATTTGTGTTAAAGATTGAGAAAAACAAAAATTGTTGGCCTCAACTGCAGAGTCACTGACACTAGAGCCAAGCCATTCAGTGTGATGAGTATTAAAGTTAACAACAACAATGTTAGCTAAAGGATAAAGAGAGAGGTCTTGGTCAATTTGAATAGAAATAACATCGAAAAGAGTGCAGACTTGAGGTGAAGGAGAGCAATATAGAACAAAGAAAACGGCAATAGAGTGAAGTGGTGCTAAACGAATAAACGTAAAAGATTAGCTTGTGGATTCAAGCCTAGTTTGCCGATAAATGGGTGAATTCTTACGAATGTAAATGCCCAGGACAAGCATGTGACTATTAGAGTCTTTACGAATTACTGGAAGATAAACAACAACACTAAGATCACAAAATGAGACAGCCGAACTCAAATTAGTTCCACAAAGAGCAAGTACGTCTAGTGAACTTTGCAATAACAAATTAACATTTACTTTTTCTTATTTCAGCTAAGCACTTAATCCTTAACTTTGGTTAGGCTTTTTTGGGATAATTTTTCTGCTTTTTTATCAACTCAGTTAACCAAAATCATTCAAACCATCCTTAACTATTTCTGGGATAGCAGTATTGCCTATATTCAGCTAATTTAGATTAGGATTTGCGCGCTAAGCATTATTTTAGTTTTCTGCATCAAATCAGCCATATGTTTACTTTACTTAATATATAAATAATGTAACAATAATAGGCAAAAATGTCATATGCAAATGTTATAAATCCACCTATATAATGTTATGTATTAAAGTCAGTAAGTATAAACACCAGTAGATAAGTTGATTTTGCGGGTCTTACATGGAACGGTTGTGTATTAGGGTGTTTCATATTTTTGAAATTGAATTTGCACCTTGATTTATAAATTGATCATTATTATATAAATATGGTTAAGCATAAAAAAATTGATAATTTTAGTGTCCCCACTGGTCCAATTTTTTTGTCTATTCTGTCATTTTTTCTCGTAAATTATATATATATATATATACATATATATATATATATATATATATATATATATATATATATATATATATATATATATATATATATATATATATATATATATATATATATATATATATATATATATATATATATATATATATATATATATATATATATATATATATATATATATATATATATATATATATATATATTATATATATATATATATATTATATATATATATATAATATTACTTTTGGCGGGCAGTGTATATATATGTTAGAGAGGGTCAAACGCCTCTTATTTTTGAAATTCAAAAAGCACTATTTTCCATGTGCTGTGGGCGTACTCTAGGATCAATAAAAAAAAATTTAACTTATTTGCTCGAATTTTAAACCCCACTCAACGGGCTCGAAAGTTAAATTTTTGCCCCAAAAAGTCATATTATGACTAGTTAAACCCCCTTAACTAATTTGTTTTTTTGTTTTGTTTAAGGGACTACGGACATTTGTGAGATCAATTAAAACAATAATTCAGAAAAATAGAGACTTAGAATAGCTTTAGGTGTTGTTTTGTAAGTTTTTTATGTGACCTGGTTTCTCAAAAAAAACCCGGTTTCTACGTAATATTACACTTAATAATTAGCTATCGATAGCAGAAGAAATATACAACTAAGGATAGTTATCTTATTGTGTTATGCATAGTTATGCACAATGTGGGTTTAGAAAGCTTTTTTTTGGCATATTTATAAATAAAAATTACAATTTTTTTAAATTTTTATTTAAAATCATGTTTTAAAAATAATTTATTTTATCAATTAACTTGACATAAATTTATGACTTGACATAAATTTATGAAACTAGATAACTTTTTACAATTTAACAATCATGCAAACTATGTAATAACTACATAACACATATTAAATAATTTTTGACAACTTGTCTTTAGTATTGACTTAAAATTTTTGTCTGTGACTTGAAATTGAAAGCATCAAACATTGGTTTAATTCCTTATCCTGGCACATGAGTGTAAAGTCTTGGATAAGCTTTACTCCTCCCCCAGCACAATCATTTACTACAGTTAACTTTTCTATAAATTTTTTTAAAACTCGATATCCTGAAAAATTATTCCTCTAAAATAAAATATATACAGGCATTTTTAAATATTGTAAATGCTAAAAAATTTAATAAAATTAAATTAATTAAGAAAAAAACTTACTTTGAGTTAACTTGCATCCATTCTGTTTCTATTGCAGATAGATTTAGCTGTTGAATTAGAATCCAACTTTGAGGTCCAACCAGTTCCCATAACTTTGGAATTTTTGTTATGTTAATGTTTGGAAAAGGTGGTTTTCCCAATGTTAATCTTGAAGGTTTAGGGTATAAAAATAATTTTTTGGCAATTTTTTCTCTTGTGTTATTGCCATGCGTTTCATCGCATATAGCAAGTACAACATTTCGTTCCGTAAGAAACCATAAATGATTTTTTAAACTTTTAATTGCCTCAATTGAAATTGTTTTAATAAAGGATCCATACTTGATCATGTCCCTGATTGCACATAAACTAAGCAAGGAGAAGAGGCTGTCAATGGTTGCTATTTCTTCTGCACTAATTATATCAAATTGTTGCAAATTAAATGTAAGCAGTTCTATTGTCATGTAGTAGATAGCTTTTAATAAAAATCTTGCATGTTGAAAAGCTATAGGTTTACGAAACTTAAAATTTGCTAGTTTATCACTGCCTAGCCAAACTAGAACAAGCTATGCCAAATGCTTGTAGTCACCAAATAGAAAATTGTCTGTGAACAAGGAAAATTCAAGATAAATTTTGGTTTCAAAAGCCTTCGAAAAAATGTAATTCAAATTTGTCAATATGATTTTTTTTTTAATTTAGAAAAAAAAAATATACAAATCTCTACCTTTTCTTCTAAAAATGTTCCTTTTTGCTTGCTCGATTCAAACCTGTTAAGGTTGTTCAAACTTATGTGCAGCTTTATGATAATAAAAAAGCCATTTGAACAGAACTAGAACAAAAGTATTTTATAAATAAACAATAATTAGTATGGTTCTTACCTTAATATGGAGCTCATATATGTGATGTCTGCAAGCAAACCATATCAACGGTCTGTACTCCATTTTTCTAGCAATACACATGCACCCTGCATCCGGTCTTAATTTGATTCATTTATTTGAAGAGAAAAAAATTAAAAAGTATAATGAAAATTATAAAAATAACAAATTACAAATCATCTATTATACTATTAGGTGCACACATTTATCTTACCTGTATTTGAAGATGTAGTGTCAAAACATACACTATGTATTAAATCCCAGAGATTCCAAGATTCCATATTTCCTTAATAGCTTTGGCTTGTGTTATTCCATGACTATCTGTTATAGAAAGAACCCTAATAAGTTGTTCTTTATCAATGCTAGGACTTGAAATCACTAGCGCTAAGCGCTCAACATTTCTATTTTCACCATAAAAATACTCTTTTACCAATTTTGTATCAAAATGAACACAAAGTAGTTTACCCTGAGCTATTTTAATGAAATCTTCCTTTATTTTTAAACCATTATCACTAATTGCATCATTTGAATGGACCTTTGCTGACATAAGAGAAATATCAAAGTTTTTTAGGTTTCCACCAGCTGAGTTAATGACATTAGCCAAAGAAGCTGTATGTGCTGAACTCTGAATACCATACCTCTTTGCTGTAAAAGCAGTCCCCTTTAAGATTTTCCTAAGTAGCATAACTTCAACAAAATCTGGTTTTCTTTTATGAGATCTTGGTTTTCTTTTCTTTTGATATTCAAAGTTTTGGTTATCCTCTTCGTATTATGATTCTTCACTGCTAACCTGATTTACAGCTAAATCGCTTATATATTCAGACACTAATAATTTACTTTTTGAAGTAGTCACCCTCTTTTTGATTCAATCTCCCTTTGCTTTCTACAAGCAGTAAATAAGTACTTTTTGTCTATTCCATCCATCACAGCTTTACGTTCTCCTCGTTGATCATTCAAAAAATTTATATCGACATTGCTTGCCTCTTTAGTGATTTGTTTGCTTGATAAAACTTTTTGCTGCACATCTTTCACACTTGTATCAAATAAGCATTTTATTTCACGTTTGTAGTTATCCATAGTACTTAAACTTTGTGGTGTTTTATGTGATCTGTTTTTTGATAGCTTCTTTCAACGATTTTCCAAGCACAAAAAAAACAATGTTGTAGTGTTATGGTAAGATTCTTAAAATAATGTGAAAGATTCTTACATATATATATATATATATATATATATATATATATATATATATATATATATATATATATATATATATATATATATATATATATATATATATATATATATATATATATATATATATATATATATATATATATATATATATATAATACTCCAATACCATCGGAAAAAACCTATAAATTAAAGTTATTAGAAAAAACGGAAGAGCTTATAAAAAGGATGAGATGGAAGGCGATTTTCTTCAACAATAGAAATCTGCAGAGCAATAACAATGGTTTTATTTCTTCAAACTACGGCATCAATACAGATAAATTTCCTTAACAAGTTAAAGATTTGATTGCTTTTAAAAATGATTTACTAAATCTTATTATCAGGGCCGTACCGAGCCAATTTTGCGCTTCGGGCAAGAAAAGAAAATTGCGCCCCCTCTTCCCCTCCCATCCCCCTCCCCCTCCTTAAAAAAAAAAAAGAAGAAAATTAAACGAAAAAAATGATTTATTGATCACAAAATTTATCACATCAAGTTATAAGAAAAATTTGTCATTAAGGTTGCACAAACTAAAGTTGAATGCCACTTTTCTGGCTTTTCTTTTGGCAAATTCTTTAATGACATCATCAAAATCAATGTTGTTTGCCACTTCATTTTCAATTGAAATTATAGTCAAACTAGACAAACGTTCTTGGCCAATTGTTGACCTCATATAGTGTTTTATGAGCTTAAGTTTACTGAAACTTCTCTCACACGTAGCAACTGTGACTGGTATGGTGAGGAAGATGCGAATAGCAATTGTTGTGTTGGGATAAGCATCGGTCAAAGAATATTTATGAATGAGCTGCAAAATGTCGATCGGGCTAGATTTTTCAAAGTTGTCCATCATTGCGGCAGCTTGATTGATTAAAGCTTGCCATTTCTGACTGGAAATCGGAAGAATCTAAATCTGCCTTGTCAATTTGAGATAAATTTGCAGCTTTTTTCTTGAGTTCATCCACTGAACTTTTAGAGAGTGAATGCCTACTGAGGGAGCCAAAATCAGAGGAAACAGCAGACATCAGCCTCAAACCGCCACTCTATTTGTGTAATAATGCTGTCAAACACAAGGTTGCACTGAGATCCGAATTCTGTTTCTGCTGTGAGAAGGTGAGAGTCATCTTCAGCCTCATAAAGTGCTATTTGCTTCACTTTGCGCTTCCTCTTAATTGGAAAGCCACCATCAATTCCGCTCTGGTTAGCTTTTTCTGTGGCATCTTTGATAATATTGTCCACCCCAACATCTCAAAAATTCTGAATGAAAGCCTTCAACCATTTCATTTCTTTACGGCAATGTCAATTGAAATGGCTTTTGACTGAAGCTGTTTGTTTTCCCGGTCAATTAGAGAAAGAATTTGACACCAGAAATCCAACAAACACAAAAAACTAAAATCAATATGAATGAGAAGTTCTTTTGCACTGCTAACTGTGACAGCATTTGTCATGGGATTGTGGATAATGGATTCCAAAACTTGAAGAACATCTTTGATTTGTCTGTGCAATGGTGTAATTGCTTCTTTTTTGGTAGACCATCTTGTGTCACTATTTCCCTTTAATGAGATGGTCAACGTTTTCATCAGTTTTTCCCATCTTGACGTGAAGCTTGAAAAAAAGTTAAAGATGGCTTGAACCTTTCCAAAAAACGTAATCATGAGTGGGGAAACCTCAGCAGCATGAACACCAACAAGATTTAAAGTGTGAGCTGCGCATGGAACAAATCTTGCTGACTCATTAAGAGAATGGATGTGAGCTTTGACGCCATTGTATTTTCCAGACATACTGGCTCCATTGTCATAGCCTTGGCCCTGGCAATCGGAAATGCTTAGACCATCCTTCTCCAATTTTTCACTTATCTCTGTTGCAAGACCTTTTCCGGTTTTTTGGTAAGATTCAATGAAGTCCACAAAGCTTTCCTTAATTGTGCAGGTTTCATCACTGATGCGGACATACCTGATGATCTGAGTCATCTGCTCTTTGTGGGAGGTATCTGGAGTGCAGTCAAACAGAACAGAGTAGTATTTAGCTTCTTTGATGTTTGACAAAATTTCTTTCCTGACTTTCTGCCCAAGTAACTCAATCAGCTCATTTTGAATTCAAGGAGAAAAGTAGGATGTTGTGGTTTATTTTGCTTTAACGGACGCAATGTGTTCAGCCACTAAAGGATAATAATGGCTAATCAACTCAATTAAGCTCAGAAAAATGCCACTGTTTTGTTGACCGATGTCTTCTGTTGTTCCTCGAAGGGCAAGATTGTTCTTGGCACAGAACAAAATTGCATCAACAATCACTTTTTTAAGATATCTCTCCGCTTTTTCATCTCTCCACTAATAACTCTCTACAGATCAGAATTCAGGGTCTTTCCTTCCTTGAGGTAATTTTTTAAGATTTTCCGATCAGAATAGCATCTTTGGTGTTTATTGTTGTTTTCATGCTCAGGAATTCTTGGGTTTAGTTTTTTCCAGTCACAAAACCCTTTAGAAATTTCTGAGAAATTGTTGGTTTTTGTTGTTAAAAATAACAAACAGCAAAAACAAAATAAAGAATCTTTTTTATTGCTGTACTGCAGCCAAGTGCGAACAAATTTTTTACCATTGGGATGAATTTTTACATACCATTTTGAGCTGAAGTGTCGCATTCTGTTGTCAAAATCACACAGCGTGTTTGGGAAAAATTCTCTTCTGTCTTGCTCTGGCCTATGCTCAATCAAAAAGCATCTTGTTTTGTCCGTTATTTTAGGCCATGTTACTGGATCCCTATGTTGAAAATTTTCTTCCGAGGCCACTGGAATTTCTGAGATTTCTGAATGAAGTTCATCCTCGTCCATTTCAGCTGGGCCTGAAAGCTAGGCATTTTCATCTTCCCTGGTTGGTTCTGAATCAGTTGTGCAAAATTCTTCTTGACTTTGGCTGATGAAAATCTCCTCTTCAATTAATTCCAAATGATGATCTGAACTCAATTAAAGTCAATTATAGGATCTGTTGAATTGTCATTAATTTCAATACAAATATCCTCTGAAATAATTTGTTTCTCCACTGAGTTTGTTACCAACCACTTTTTGAAACAGTTTTGTAGTTTCTCGTCACTTTCTTTGCACTCTTTTCTTTTCTTCTTAAATTCAGCACCAGATAACTTTTGGGTTCGACTCATAATAGAATTATAATGCTCAAAAGTTATCAAAGGTATATTAGTGTTATAGGGCGCTTTTTTATTCAGTATATGAGCTTTAATATTTAAGAGTTTGTGTCAAGAAGCGGAATTTTAATTTTCTTATCAACAGCAGCGACGCCGTAAAAATTCGTTTCATAAACTGATTAATATTTTTTTAATTTATTAAAGTTTGCGCCCTCCCAATTTTGGCGCCTCAGGCCGCGGCCCGGCCGGCCCCGCCCTTGGTACGGCTCTGCTTATTATATCTTTAAATTTTTTTCCTTGGATGAAAACTTAGACCCCGACAGTAATTTTTATTCTGAGAATTTTTCAGATTGTTCGTATCTTTTTCCAAGCGAATTAGAAGGGTTTCTTTTTAAGAATGTTATTGACAAAAATTCTAATCAAATTAGAATTCTCTACCTAAATATAAGAAGTTTAAATCGTAACTTTGAAAAACTTTTAAATCTATTAGAAGAAACAAAAAATCTTTTTAATATAATATGCGTAACAGAAACTTGGATAACTTTAAAAGATCTAAATAGCGCTTTTCAAATCCCGCACTTTAACATAATTTCATTAGAGAGACAAACAAACAAACGAGGTGGTGGAATTTTAATTTACGCACATGAAACACTAAGGCTTATACTTAGGAGCGAGTTGAGCGTTTCTGACTGCGATAAAGAAGTTTTAACAATTGAAATTGAAAACAAAAAACAAAAAACCTATTGATTAGCTGTTGTTACCTGGTGGCGTGAGCGAAAACCTAAGCATGTTTTTACAACATATTATTAAAAAAGGCGACGAGGAAAAGAAAAAAAATATTTTACTTGGGGACTTTAATATAAATTGTTTTCTTTATAAGAATGACTACAAAGTAAAATGTTTTTATGACGCAATTTTTGAAACAGGATTAATCCCACTCATCAATCGACCTACTACAAAAAACTCAGCGACTCTAATTGATAACATTATTTCAACAGATATTTTTAATAATGATTTGCAAAAAGGTATTTAAAAAACTGATATAACAGACCATTTCCCCATTTTCGTTACAATTAACACCTATACAGAAAAAAAATTGACAAAAAAAAAGTAATAAAGAAACGAATTTTTAATCAGAATAACTTTAACTCATTCAAAGAACAGCTATCTTTACTAAATTGGAGTAATATAAACATTAATGATAATGCAAATGACATATATGAAACTTTTTTCAAAACTTTTTATTCGGTATATGACGCTAACTTTCTCTTTGTCGAAATAATTGCAAAACCTAAGAGTTTGAACTCTCCTTGGATTACCAAGGGATTAAAAAAATCATCGAAAATCAAACAAAAGTGGTATATAACTTTTCTTAAAACAAAAACAACTGCAAATTCGTAAAAACTTAAAAAAAAATTATTATTCAGAATTAATTAACAAATTTAAAAATAACACAAAGCGCATTTGGGAAATAATAAAGCATATTACTGGAAAATTGGTTTTCTACCACAAATTATTAAAATTGATAACACTGTTATATTTGAACCAAATGCAATATCACATGAATTTAATAAATTTTTTACTGAAATAGGTCCTAAACTATCAATTAAGATCCCTAATACCAAAGCCTTATTTAGTGACTTCTTATTACCATTGGATAAGTGCGTATGCTCTGATGAGTTGTCCTCTGATTTATCAACTAAAGAACTTGAAAGGGCATTCAAATCTATTAAAAAGAATAAATCATGTGGATCAGATGAAATAAACGGAAACGTGATTATAGATTGTTTCGAGCAATTAAAAGATGTTCTCGTCAAAGTTTTTAGCGCATCAATTAAACAAGGAATTTTTCCAGAGCAATTAAAAATTGCTAAAGTGACTCCTATTTATAAAGAGGGCGATCAATCTAAAATAACAAACTATCGCCCCATCTCTGTGCTTTCTATATTTTCGAAAGTTTTAGAAAGAATTATGTATAACAGAGTATACAAACATCTTGACAAAAATAACTTACTATACGCTAATAAGTTTGGTTTTAAAAAGGATAACTCAACGGAGCATGCCATCATCCAATTTGTAAATGAAATCTCAAAATCTTTTGAACAATCAAAATATACTTTAGGTATTTTTATTGACTTATATAAAGTCTTCGATACGGTCAACTATCACATTTTACTTAAAAAGCTGAAATACTATGGAATAAATAAACAAGTGTTAAGGTGGTTAAAAAAGTTACTTATCGAATAGAAAACAATTTGTTATTGGTAATGACAGCTATCAAAACAATTGTCCAAATATAACATGCGGGGTTCCACAAGGTTCAATCCTTGGACCACTCCTTTTTTTAATCTATATAAACAATCTAAATAAAGCAACTAATCTGATGAGCATCATGTTCGCAGATGATACTAATTTATTTGTCTCTAAGAGTGATATTAACGCATTTTTTGTTACTGCAAATAAAGAACTTGAAAATTTATCCCACTGGTTCAAATCTAATAAACTAACACTAAACACCGAAAAAACTAAATGGACACTTTTTTTTTTTTTTTTTTTTTTTTTTTTTTTTAAGTTTTTGTTTACATTTGACGTAATATATATAAATTACATATTTTTTTCAAATACAAACAAGGCTTCTAAAAGAAGATCAAATGATCTTATCGTCAGAAGCCTTTTACAAAACAGAGTACATAAAGTATTATAAAAACGCCTTTTTACAATAAGAGAACGTAAAAAATTAATATAAAAATATTAAAATAGTACTTAGATTAATAGAAACAAATTGTCAACAAGTATAAAACAAAGATTGAACATACATTTCAAAATTATTATATATCATAAGACAAATTAAAAATATTCTAAGATATTTTCAATAGAGAGAATGAGATCTTTTAATTTAATTTTAAAAACAGAATAAGTTAGGGGTAAGCCGAAGTTAGGCAAAATAATTTTGTTCCAGAGATGAGCTGCACGATAAGTGATACAGAATTGATTGAACTTTGTTCGACAGAGTGGTTTATTTAAATAGTTATGATTCCTCATGTTAAACTTGCTTAAAGGTTTCAAAATAAAAAGGTCTTTAAAAATTAAAGGAGATAAATCATACTTCCACATATAAACAAAAGATAAATTTTTATATACGTTTAGTTTATAAACATTGAGGATTTTCATTTGATTGAAAAATATTGAGGAATTTGAGAACCGATCCGCAAAATTAATTACACGGATCGCATGTTTCTGACGGCGATGGAGACGTTGTAACTTGCTTTGATCAGTACTACCCCAGGCAATAATTCCATAACTTATATAACTATGAATAAAAGAATAATAAAGTTTAGTTAAATTATTTTTATCTAAATGAGTACGCGCCTTATATAGAATTCCAATACTTTTTGAAACTTTCGAGCAGACATAGTTAATATGATGTTTCCATGTGATGTTCTCGTCAATGAAAACCCCCAGGTATTTAGTTACAGAATCTCTTTTTATTTCATTATGGTCAATAAAAATTTTTGGTAAATTTTGGGGTAGAGAACGTTTTTTGGAGAGCGGGTGGAAAAAAATCCATTTTCATTCGCTTAAGAAAAAAAATTCCTTACCCTCAAACTTGCCTCAAATCTTTATTGACAATATTGAAATTAAAAGAGATCCCGTCACCAAATTTCTAGGTGTTTATCTCAATGAGAACATTACTTGGAATCAACACATTAATTATATATGCTCTAAAGTCTCTAAAAACATTGGAGTTTTATACAAAGCTCAAAATTATCTCAATAAGATAAATTTAAGACAACTCTATTTCTCATTTATTCATTGTTACTTAAACTATGCAAATATTGCCTGGGGAAGTACTGAAAAAAGTAAACTACAACGTCTTTATCGCTGTCAGAAACGGGCAATTCGCATAATTAACTTTGCTGATCGATTTTCTCATTGTAAACCTTACTTTATTGAAATGAGAATTTTAAATATATATGAACTCAACGTCTTGAAAATTTTATGTTTTGTTTATATGTGGAAAAACAATCTATCTCCTCCAGTCTTTAAAGATCTCTTCAATTTAAAACCAACCAACAAATACGAACTTAGAAACATAAATTTTTTAGAAAAACCTTTTTGTCACACAAATTTTAATTTGTGTGACAAACCTGTGAAATAAACTTGTTTTGCCAAATTTTGATTTTGATCTAACTAATTCTCTTCATCTTTTTAAAAACAAAGCAAAAAATTTTATTCTTTCTCAAGATAACATTTTACAATATTACTAATTTTTATTGAAATATCTTTAAATAAGAATGAAGTTCTCAAAATAAGAATGAAGTTCTCAAAATAAGAATGAAGTTCTCAAAATAAGAATGAAGTTCTCAAAATAAGAATCAAGTTTTAAAATAAGAATTAAGTTCTTAAAATAAAAATCAGGTTATTAAAAGAAGAATTAAGTTCTTAAAATAAGAATCAAGTTCTTAAAACAAGAATCAGGTTCTTAAAACAAGAATTAGGTTCTTAAAAGAAGAATCAAGTTCTTAAAATAAGAACAAAAATTCTTAACCTAGAATCTTGGATTTTGCTGTGCACTAGCCACTGTCACAGTTATTGCCATCAATAGAAATATTACTGTTGTGCAAATAATTTTATAAGCAGTATGTTGGCTTTATCTTTTTATTTAGTTGTTTCTGTGATATCATTTTTAATAAAAGTGATTTTCACTTAACTCATAAAAAATGTCTTTTATATAAAACTTAAAATCTAAACTTAAAATTTGATTTTATTTGCCACTTAGTGCAAATAGAAATAGCCTTTAATTTAAATAAGTTGTAATTTCACCAATGCATACGGAACATGCTCTTGGAAATATGGAAAACCTTGCAAAACATTCTCAGAAATTTTTTTAATTTATCATCAGAAGAATCTTCCTTATTTAAAAAAATGTAAAAAATAACTTTTTTTCACCGGGGGACCGGGGAGAAATCACACATTTTAGGCGAATGCCAAGTAATTCTTTTCTTTAAGATAGATAAGGGACATGTGGTTTAGTCAAATTTCTAGAACGTTCATATGGTATCAAATGAGGATGACTTGTAAAAAGTTTAGGTGATTGGAGCTAACCCAACTCCATCCCGACCCCTAACTTCCCTCTTCCTAGAACTAAGTTTTCTAAGAATAAAAAAGTATTTAGGTTCTATCATAAATTTAATAAAAGTTTATCGACAGATTTCAAATTTCATTAAAAAATCTCCTTTCGTTTAAGGTTTATAAGAAATTTAAAGTTCCTCTCATTTACCCTCTGAAATAACTTTGAATTGACGTAACTTTCAAATGAGAATTTTTTTTTATGAAACTTGACATCTGTCGATGAATTTCGATTAGTTTAATATAACACAAAAAAAATTGTAAATTTCCTTTTATATTTTGCACGTCATATATCATTATATCATTTATCAAAAAATGTTAAAAATTGTTCATTGAGGTTAATATTGTACTTTTTACAAGCTACCTGCAAGTTGAAAGCTAATTTAAAAGTGATTGCAGTTTTAAGCAACAACTGCGTTTTTTTGCGCTTCAATAAAGTTTGGACGGTGCTCGTCAAATTTTCTCATTAGCCAAAACTGATTGAAGTCCTGGTTTGAAATCCATGGATTCAAGAGCTTGTTTAGTCAAGTAACCTAATCCTACAAAATACAAAATGCACATAACAAATTCTAGTCTATTTAATAGATAATCGTCGTAGCTTATGAAAGTTTTAACTTGCATAATTTGTTGTAATATTGTAATAATAAGTATTTAGTTACTATTGTATTTACTATTATATTTAGTTACTATTATTATAATTAATGAATATAATTATAATTTTTTATTTAACTAAAAAAATTATTGTACCGAAGACTCCACCTTTTATGTCGATGAATTTGATAAAATGTTGCTTAATTATGTGTACCTTCAGAGAAATTATAGCACCAGGATTTCTATAGCTTGTAGAGAACTGCTCAATATCTTTGACATAAGTAGAGTTTAATTATTTTCCAAGACAGCCATAGAATATTTTTTAAAAACTCTAAGTAATTAATGTATTTGGCAACGGGATCTCCAAGACAGGACCCCTAAAAAAACAGCTCAATGTTGTAAATGTTTTTAAGCGATGCTGCCCTTGGTAGGATACTCTGCAGATATTTATCGTAGACCGATATCGGTTGACAATTTATAATCCACACTCACTTTTAAGATTTTGTCTTTAACACTTAACAATACTGTTAGGTGTAGACTGGGAACATTTACAAGCTCTATTTTTTTCAAGTTAATAAAGGCGGTTGAACAGCATTTGTGAACATTTTTGCATTTTTTAATTTTGCACCATCAGATATCCATTGGTCGTATAATCTGCACAAATGTTCTAAAGAATAATTATAAGCATTTTGAAAGGAGATAAGGTCATGCAAAACGAACAAAGGTTCTTTGTTGTTGCAGTTTGTTTTCCAACCATTTGAAGCAAACCCTTTAGATCTTCAGATACTGTGTAACCTAAAGAAGAAATGTTAAATTTATCCAAAATTATCTGCAGAACAAGGTATTTTATGTATTATGGTCTTTTTTAGTATAATAGTTTTGTGTACGCTTGTATCTTTGAAATCGTTGAACGCATATCCGTCACACTTTCTCAATTTATTTGGGATTTTATTATTTTCTAACTCCGGTGTTAGGGTGATTGATAGAGTAACTTTAAGGAACCCCTGCTCTCCACCTACACCTAAATTGATTTCAACATTATCTGTTTCTTGATATCTAAGATGAAGCACCATTGCTACAAGCTCTTCAATGTCATTGAATTACATTATTGGAGTACCTTACTTTACCAACCATACATGCAAAAAAAAGCCAAATAAATGACACAGATTGCATTCTAGTTATCTAAAGAAATTGTAGATAATAGATTACTTACCTCTTTGTTTTCATTTATTTCTAAGAACAATGGAGTTTATCACCATTGAATAATTTTCCAATCATGGTGTCATTCTCAGTCAGTTTAATATAGAAACCAGATTCACACTTTTCCGTCCGCCTTCACTCTTCAAAAAGTGTGCAACTTCAATCATATTGCGATTTCTTATTAGTCATAACAAAATTATTTGAAAAATTGGCTTTAAACTCATAAGTAAACTATTAAAAAAAATTTAACCATCAAAACCTTACCTGGTATGTAGTTTTAGTTGAAGTTTGTTCAATTTATCCGAAGAAAATAAAGGTTTCTTAACCTCAATCTTTCCAACAGAGACAACAAGTTGCTTTGAACAAAAGATTTTTAAAACTAAAGTGTTCTTTGATTCATTTGTGCTCAAACCTTTGATAAAACAGGACCGAACTTTTCCTTGCGTTGAAGAGGATGTTAATCTTACAGTGGCCGTCGAATTCACCGTGTGAATTTGACGGCCACTGTAAGATCAACTTCCTCTTCAACGCAAGTGACCGTCAACTGTGCACCGTGATTAAATCTAACGTGAATTTCTGATTATCTAAAAACGTGTCCGCTTCGTTTGAATTTAAGAAGGTTTTTGAAGCATAATTTGTTACTATGTGATACAATATTACGCAAATAAATAAAAAAAAATTTTCTTTCTTTTTTCAAAATTTAAAGAAATTTCAGTTAAAGTTTTAACTATATCTAAAAATCGTATCTTTATAGCCAAAAGAAAAATTAATTCCTTAGGTTCATCTTAAGATTTTCTAAAGAAGTAATTCTTTCTACTGTAACACCCAACAATTGTTGGGTTTTACTAATATTAAAATATTGAGAAATGTGAATAATATGAGTAACATTTGTAAATTTTCACTTAGCTCCCTAAACTCCTCGCCCTGCCGTGCGGGGTTGTACTCCCTCTAGTTACGCCAATGCCGTCAAATATTCAATCTTGAAAACTTTTTTAAAAATATATTTAAAAAAAATTTATTTAAAAACATAATTTGAAAATATATTAAACCAACTTTTAAATGACATTTTCTTCTTATAGAACGTGTTGTATATTCATATTTCAATTTATCACCTCACTAAAATTTTGGTCATAACCTAACTGTTTTATATATATGTGCGCATTTAAGTGGCTTGACTAAATATCTTCAATAAATTAAATACAAGCTAATTTAGATGAGGCTAATTTAGATGAGCATTTCGAAGAGAAGTTACATATTTGAGGTGCAAGGTTTAATTTTTTTCACCACTTTTTATCTCTATTGATGAATGCATTTTTAATCAAAAATGCCTATTTAATTAACTTTGAATCAAAAAAGGATTGAGTTTGTAATACATTATATATGCTAGTGATGTAAATTTTCGGGAAAATTTTGATTTAAAATTTACCGGTAAATTTACAAACATATTTTAAATAGCAATGGGTAAACTTTCCGTAAAAAAAATTTTTGAATGATAAAAAAACAAAAAAAAATTGTTTAAAAAGAAAACTAATATCTAAGAAATAATTATGTCTTATTAAAGAATACATCCCATAGAAATATGTATTTTTTGAGTTGGTTCCCCGTTTCCAACCTAACCAATAAAGCTTACAAGCTTCAAGCACATAAAGGTTTTCTAAATAATTTCGAGGGGTCGGAAACAACGTATACAGCCTGTGTTTTTGTTGTTTATATAATCACCTTTCTAAAGCTGAGGGTGCTAACACATTCAAACAAGCTACTTATTTTTCTTTATTAGTTTTTAATTTAGTTTTTATACAACCCCCTTTCAACTCTTAAAGTCTAAACACAAGCCCAATAAAGCAGTAGCGGACATGGTGGTCATTGTACTCAGAACTAATTGCTGATGATGCGAACGTTCTACAACTCCACCACTTGCACATTTAATCAACCAGCCATTTTTTATCGCACTTTCACATCAATTCATACACTGAAAAATTCTTTATCATTTTTTTAAATAAGTAGTTCCTTATAAAAAAATATGCAGGTGAAATAGAAAGTATGTATATTACGGTGTGGTCATCCAAGTTCTCTTATATTTTCCTCATCATAAAACAATAAATAAATAAAATTATATGCTTTGATGCAAAATAAGCAAATGAGGCCCTATGTGACAGGATTTCATAAAAATCATGAAAGCCCTGCTTTGTTAAAACATGATTTTTAATAAACTCTTTACCAAATGCCTTTATTTTAGTTTTCTGGTTTTAAAAAGGTTTTAATTGTAAATGTTTATTTTGCCGGTTATACACTCTAATCTGGAGTCATTAACTTTTTTTTGAATACATTTGCATAAAAAAAGAATTGAAAAAAGAATAGGCAGTAGATTAAACAAATATACATTTCACGAAATATATATGTTTAAAGCCATTTTACTCGAAGGTGCATAGTGCCCGAATAAGGACGGTTATAAATTTTAGGAAATTCTTCCCACATTCTGC
The DNA here is from genome assembly GCF_038396675.1 of Hydra vulgaris. Taxonomy (NCBI): domain Eukaryota; kingdom Metazoa; phylum Cnidaria; class Hydrozoa; order Anthoathecata; family Hydridae; genus Hydra; species Hydra vulgaris. The sequence goes on from NC_088923.1 coordinate 14,955,129, forward strand.
CCCAGCTATCCATCACACACACACACACACACACACATATATATATATATATATATATATATATATATATATATATATATATATATATATATATATATATATATATATATATATATATATATATATATATGAAGATCACAGGGGAAAAAGAGCACATATCACATTTTCCAATTATTTGAGTTTTGTCCCAATACTCAAATAATTGGAAACTATATAAACATAGGCCTGAAGGTTAGCAAAATATTAAAATCTAACCCAAAAAAGGCCTATGAAATGCTACAGAAACGCCCAAAGAAAAGGCATACAGAGGAAACATAGCGACTTTCAAAGACAAAATTTCATTGTTAAAAATACATGTTTGACCGCAAGTCACATTAAAATTAAATTGCTTAATACGTGTTCTGTTAAAAATTCTCACCTACCCTTTTATTAAGACCTTCTCCCCTCTCTCTCTCCCCCTCCCCCAGTTTATTAATTTTCAACTAAAATTACCCCTCACCCCGCCCAACACCACCACTAGCACTCCGCTAGCCCTTGTATAGCCTACAAGAGTACATGAGATATAAACATTAATAAATTGTAGAAATTACACATTTCACTCAAAAATTAACTTCTTCTTGTTCAATATATTCTTTGTCACTATTGCTTCCTACGAAACCTTCTGTGACTAATTCATTATATGCATCTGATTCTGAATCAGAGCTATTCCAAGAAGATACCAATGATACTGGTTCAATTCGTTGGTTCTTATCAGCTGGTTGTGAATCTAAAGAAACTTGTGCTTGTGTAAAATTAAATTTTTATAATTTATAATATTTTCACAAAATATTCATTTTTCAAGGGTGAAAAATGAATATTTTGTATTGAAATGGCTAAATAATAAAATGGCTAAATAATGCTCTGTTACATCAGAACTAAAATTATATATAGAAAAACAATAACTCAAACAAAAATACTTTTTACATCTATAGTGATCAATTACTTTATGTTACTTTTTAATGATATAATGGAAAAAATGTTCATATCTATAAAGAACCATAGGAGAACTGGACCGCTGTATGAGCCTGCTTCTTTTTCTTTTTTAAACAGATTGTTGTACTTTAATATTATAAGCAACTTTTGTTACGGTTACGTTTAGAGCATTTGAAAGTCTGTTACGTTTCTTTGTTTTTTGCAGTGCATATTCTTTATTGTTGCGCTCAACTGCAGCTGATGAGGCAGGTAATGATAGCAACTTAAATGTAATATTCTGTAAAGGTTGTCTTTTACACAATGCAGACCACCAATGTAATGGGTCAATGGTAATGTCAACTGTTTCCCAAATCAATTTATTGCCGTAAACCTCTCCAGATTGGGATTTAAAAACCATAAAATCTTTCATAATCTCCCCACTTAATAACTGAAATTCTAGCACTACTTTGACGATTGTTGAAAGACCCTGTATTTTTCTGATTTTATCAAATCATTTCCCATGAATCTAGGATCCAAAAGATTTGCTGCTTTTTAAATATCACCCACACTGAATTTTCTATGCCTTTCAACAGCCTCAGTAATCAACTTTATTTCATCTTGAGGAATTTCACAGTCACTATTTAATAACACTTCTTTGAAGAAGTTGTCAACATAGTTCCATAAACAAGGCATTACAGACGCACGAATAAGATATTCTGCAGATTTAACTGCATTTTGAAGTGCTTTCAGTAGTTATTCACAAAACATATTTATCGACCAAAATGACATAGTGTCATGTAAAGTATTCTTCACAGAATTTAGTATTGCTTTATCATGTGCACTTTTAGCATAAACTAGAATAACTGGAATTGAAATACACAAAACATCTTGTAGATTATTCTTTCTTTTGATCATAGTAAAAGCAGTTGACCATCTTGTAGGCATACTTTGTAGGCAAACTAATTTAGGCTTGTTCAATGTCATTTGATGTTCCAACATCACATGCTTTAGAACTTGCTTTTTACTAAAGAAACCAGACACTTTCTTGTGTTGAAGGTAGTTAAACTGAACAGATAGAATCTTAAATATATCTGTAGCCAGGAACTCCAGTGCAAGGGGCCCACACCCATAACAAAAAATTTCTGCGTGTTCATGTTGTACCACCTTCCATGCCTTCGTCATATTTGATGCAAGGTCTGATATAAAGACAATCAATGGATCCATTCGGAACTCCGTCTCGTCGGATTTTTCTCGGTTTTTCGGAGTTTCGGAGTTCGAGAGAAATCGAGAAACTTCGACGGAACTTTGACGAGGTTTTTACCAATTTTTACTCGTAAGATAATTAAATTCTTATTTTAATTCTACGCTGCTTTTACAAAAGTTCTTGTTCAATATCAACACTAATTTACATCGCAAAGCAATTAGTAATGCACAGTGGGCCAGGTGGTGGTGGTGGAAAAAACCTCAAAAAAAAAAGCTTATTCTATTCAAAACCATATAATAAAACATACTCGTACTTTTCCATTGTACTATTTTAAAAACTCTTTTGAGTATCTTTTTAATAGTAGTATTTTTTAAATCCACAAAAATCAGTTGCGGTATAACAAAATGTAATGCTTAATAAAATATCTTTTTTTGTCAAAAAAGCAAGAATTTTTTAATTTTTAAGCAAAGATATTGTAAACAGTAACTTTTAGAATATTATGCGTGTGTGATATTAGTTAATATATTTTAACTATTTAATAGTTAAAATACATTAACTAATACCTTATAAAAAAAAAAACATTTAGTCAAGTTCATGATCATTATTTATAATATATACAAAAACTGGTCTTAAAATAACGAGGTAAGTTTTAAACATATAATACTTTTTTTTTTACAATAACGTCGTATTTCGTATGATCAAAATAATTTTGTCCACCATAAGTCTAATATTCGGCCCACTATGCATTGTTGCGAAATTGTGTAATAAAATGTTATCAATGATAACAAATAATAATAATTGATGTTTAATTATACTTACCTATTAGAATAGATAACTTAATTAATAACTTAAAATGTGATAACTTATCGCAATTAAAATAGAATTAAAAGCAAATATCTGTGTCACAGTCAAATTGATAATTTTTCTTTTATAGAAAAAAATGGTTTCGGAAGCGTGGAATTACTTTGATAAAGTTGTGGTAAATGATAAGAAATACGGAGATTGCAAAAAATGCCATAAAAGAATCGCTTGTCCAGGAAGCAGCACAAACGGCCTAATTGGTCACATCAAAAGTTGCGAGAAAATAGATTTAAAACCATCCAGTTCCAGACCAAAATTTTTGACTAAAATGTCGTTAAACTATCTTCTTGCCAAGTTGACAGCTTTTGATGGATATTCGATTAGGTCCATAACTCAATCTGAAACACTAAGAATGCTTTTTGAAAATTATGGGCATAGTTTTCCCAAGTCAAATTTCAGATAAAATTATGGGCATAGTTTGCCCAAGTCAAATTTCAGATAAAATTATGGGCATAGTTTGCCCAAGTCAAATTTCAGATAAAATTTCGTCCACAATTTTAGATAAAATTAAGATACTTTATCTGAAGCCAAATGTTAAATGATCGCTGAATTGGCTACATTGAAAGCAAAAGGAGAAAAATTTGGGCTAACAGATGACGAATGGTGTAGCAATAGAGGTAGAAAATACTACAATTGAAATGTTTATCACGACCGAACATATTGGTTAGGAATGGTGAGATTGCTATCTCTTAGTTCTGCCAAAACATTAAATATTTTGATAATGCAAAAATTAAAAGAATTCGGTATAGATGATGAAGATGTTGCAGGCAAAACTACGGATGGCTGTAAATGGATGGTGAAGTCGGGTACCATATTTAAGTTTCCACATCAAATCTGTCAGAATCATTCAATTCATTTGAGTGTTTGTGATTTGATATACGCTAAAAAAGATTGTCGCGAAATTGTGAACAAAGAAACTGAATCGGATCTTAAACGGAAACTGATGGATAGACTGAAGGAGAGTTTCTTATTGATTATTCGGAGAATGAGATTGAATATGAAGAAAATATCGAAGAAAGTCTGCAGAATCTTCGAATACTAATTAAGTTTTTGAAATATTCATTGTTTCGATATGAAGTTCTTAAAAGAATAATACACAAAATTTACGGATCTTCGCATGACAAAGGACTGTTGTTCGACAACCGCACAACATGGAACAGTGTTTTTCAGATGATCAAAAAATTTTTGGATTGCTTAGAAGCTGTAAAAAAACATGTTTGATTAAATTGACTTGGATTTCTTAAAATCGTTGTCTGACTTATTGGAAGTCATTGCTGACGCTGCAGTTCGCTTGGAAAAACCAAATGCAACAATTTTGAAGTGTGACATCATTATGGAAAAGTTAATAAGGAAATTATAGGTTGTAGAAACTGACATCAATTTTAATTTTGCTAAGTTGTTAATCTCCAGATACGAAAATCGTATAAACATTATGTTGGTATCATTGAGTCGTTATTTGCACAATCCCGATTTTTTTAAAAATAAAAACCACATTTTTTTACGCTTCCAAAAAAGATTTTCAAGTTTATGCTGCATAATTATTTGATCAACTATTTACAACAAAAGAAAATAGTCTCCAACCAAAATCAGATAATCGTGCTAAAAGTAAACAAGAAGAACCATCACAGTCGACATCTTTTTTTGTCGAAATTTAAGAAGTTCTATATCAAAATCAATCAACAGCTAAAACGCCAAAAGAAGTCAAGACCTTTACCGATCAGTTAAAAGAATATGAAGTAAATAGTGTGAAATCAGAAGCAGTTTTGAAATTTGAACTAGACATCCACAGAATTCAAGCAACTTCTCCGGAAGCAGAAACAGTTTTCTCGTCTTCCAGATTTGTCACAAAGTTTCGTAGTTCACTTTCTGATGAAATGATAGGTGTTTTCATCTTTTTAAAATATTATTTTAAAAGATCTTCAGAATAAATACCTTTTTTTTAATTATTTTTTAGTTTTTACTACAGGTACCCCAAGAAGTATTTATAACAGAGTACCGCGGAAGGGCATTTAACTGAAAGTTCACGCCTTCTTCCTAACCGATGCCGGTTAGAAAGCCATATATTAGATAAAACTTGTTCGTTAAAAGATTGTGATAAAAATATATTTAAGTACAAAGAAATAAAAAAATATAAATTTTTTAAAAATTTGTTATGAATTATAAATTGAAATATATAAAATTAAAAAAAATAAATATAAGAACAATGTTTAATTATCAACTAGATTTAATTTTTTAATTTATAACAAAATATTATCGAAACTCCGATTTTTTCTCGACTACGACGGAGTATTTTCTCAATTTTTTCTCGACTTCGTTTTTTCTCTACTTTGGATCATTTGAAAACAATAGATTTAACATGAGATTCCTTAATTATAGAGTTGGTGATGTCAAAAATATACTCAGCTGTATGAGGGTTGCTTTTAGGATGAAATGACTTAAGAAATATAGGTTTTGGTGTTGAAAGAAGAAACTGTATGTGATTATCATTGCAAACATCTGACCATCCATCAGACACCTAAACACACCCTAAAGATTTTTTTATTAGGATTGAATTTTCAATTTCAATCCGTGAATGCCACAGTTTTAACAAAGGTCCTGCAAGTTTATACCGAGATGGTGGATTCCAAGTAGGTCTTAGTTGTCTAAAAAACTCCCTCCATAATCCTCCATAATCTCTCCATGGATTATCAACCATTGAAAATGCAGTTGCAGTTATGACTTTTTAAAAAGTCATTTCTAAATCCTCATGGCTTTTCTGGTTACAAGTATCTATCCATCGTTTTATACCATGGAAATTGCGGACTGATGATAAAGAAGAACTTTGGGGAGGTTTTGTAGCAGTTGCATTAACTGATAAAGAACTCTGAACAGATTGCTTACTTTCAGAAGGTATTACAACAGAAAAATCAACTAGATCACAGAAAACTGGAGAACTGTTATTGCTTACTATACTTTTATTCCCACTGTCAAGATCTTCATCATCTTTATTCTCAGATGAACTAACAGCAATTCCTGTAACCGGTTCAGTTGTAAATGAACTTCCTTTTATATTAAATTTTTGTTTTACATTTTTGATACATTTCTACAGTTTTTAATTAAGTGCCGTTTCATACAAGTTGCATTACAAACTGCTTCCCACAGAAGATACACTCACCCAGCATTCCTTTACCTATCATTATGTATTTGAAATAGTTCTACACAAATGTTTTTTCATTATTCACCATTTTTTGTATCTCAAGTACAATAAATATATAAAATATATATCTTCTTATACTAAACTTTTATATATATATATATATATATATATATATATATATATATATATATATATATATATATAAAATATATATTATATATATATACAATATATATAATTATATATACATATATATATATATATATTTATATATATATATAAATTATATATTTTATATATATATAATTATATATACATATATATATATATATATATATATATATATATATATATATATATATATATATATATATATATATATATATATATATATATAATATATATACTATATATATATAATATATACTATATATATTTATAAATATATATATTATATATATACATACATATATATATACATAAAAAGAGTATCAAATGTTTTTTTTATTGTATATACTTATACAATAAAAGTAATATTTTTCATATTAATTCTATAACTTTCTATTATATGTAAATTTTATAACAAAGAAGAAAAAGAAAAGACAAACTATTATGCGCAGATTTTAGAAGAAAATTTTAAAAATGAGCAGGCGGTAAATTTTCCGGTAAATTTTACTTTATTAACACTAGTATTGGGCTGTTCATTAATTACGTCAATAATATTTTGACGATTTTTGCCTCCCCCTTCCCCCTAGTCAACAACTTGTCAAACTTTCAGAGACCCTCCTATAAAATTACGTTATTAACTAATTTACCCCATTTCCTTCCTTAAGAAAAAGAAAAAAAAAAAGAAAAAAAAAACATTTTTAAATAGTAGTAATAGTTGTAGTTTACAACTTTAAGAAATAGTGTTTAAAAGTAAAATGTTTAGAAAAAAAAATCTAATTCAACTTATGAACATTTTTTAAATATATATAACCATTTATAATTAAAAGCGTAAGCATTTGGGTTATTTGGGATAACGTTAGTAGGCAACGTAACCATCAACAGACCTAGTCCTAGATAATGTTAAATATTTATCATAATATTTTTATCATAATTTATGTACAGTGCAGAGTCACAAAACGTGAATGTGCCAATCCACCTTACTTTAACTTTAGACCTAATCCAATTTCACATTAAAAGCAAACTAATTCCAATAGAGTCTAGTGTAACAAAATAATGCATTTGATAATTTGTATACATTTGTATACAGGTAAACATCATGCGTGTGCTAATTTAGCTCTGTATGTGTCAGAGCTAAAGTTAACACAAGACTTCAAACGCTGTCTAATTTTCCTTTTTTAAGTTTAGTTTAGGGGTTGTCCATAAAGTATGTACGCTTTTTTTTCGTCAACCTCCCCCTCCACCCACCGCATTTTACAATACGCTTTTTTGAATACCCTCCACCTCCCTAAAAGTACCTACGCTTTTAACCTATTTATCTAACATTTTATGATATTTTTTTAAATTTAGAGTCTCCTTTATATATAATCAACCCACTGCCCTCTCAACTCATATACGCCATCTGCAGACCCCCTCTTCCCCTCCAAGCGTATTTACTTTATGGACAATCCCTTAGTAATTTTAGTCGTCAATAATTTAAAATGTTTACAAAATTCTTAATAAATTCATAGACTTTTGAAAAATCATAAATGTTTGCTATTTTTAAATTGCCAACGAAGATATGCTGCATCAGGCATCTCTATACTAACAGTCTTAAGATACTCGTGCATATCTGCGACACAAGTACCATACTTTAAGAACGTAATATAATACTGGATAAGTGCCTTAACTTACTATAAATCCTAGTTCTACTTAGTTCTGACGTATATTAACTATATATAGTTGTCAAAATATAATATTTCTATCAATTTTTACAAAAAATACTAGAATTCCGACCAAGAAAGAGCTTATAATTAAGAAAAATTGCCATTAAACGATCAGAACAGATCTCATCGCACCCGTTATAGAAAAGGGACGTACGTACATTTTTGCCAAAAATGAGAAATTTCGACAGTAAGAACTATGGAATATCGTCCATGTTATCTTAAAGTGATATGCTTCGATTATAGGTGTATATGCCATCGTGTTGAAAACCATTATAGAAAAGGGACATATTGGACAATACGAATTTTTTTTTTTGCATTTTGGAGATACAACCCTTTTTTTAAATGGGTGCGATATTATTAAACTATGATGTTCATTTTACCTAAACAACGTATTTATTTAAAATCTTATTTAAATTTAGACAAGGATTGTGATTTTAAAAAGATTTTTTTTTTTAAAAAAAAAAAAAAAGAATCTTGTCTGGGTTTTTAAGCTACAAACATTTATATTTTATGATACCGCAAATTTTATAACTTTAATTTTTTTCATCTTTTGATAATTCACAGACCTGATCATTTAACGGAAATATGTCGTATGTCGTATTATAAAAACGCTATATTTTAAAATTGCCTTACACCGAGACTACACCGAGTAAGTATGCATGATTAGTAACGAAGTATTTAAATTTATTTAAAAAAGTTGTTGACGTTGTTGACGTCTATTTTTCTTGACCTCCCCCTTCTCAAAAGTTGTGAAAAATTTCCAGACCCTTTATCCCCCCTATTTTGTTGACGTTATTAATGGATAGCCCCTATATGCAATAGTTTTTAAAGGATTATTTTTGCTTATATGCATTACCATCTTAATGTAATTGAAGTTCATGGTATATTATATACTCAGAACATTTTAACAATTGAGTTCATGTCTGACAGTAGTCTATCTATTGTCGAATCGTTTTAAGTTTGGTCTATGATTAGTGGTCGCCCACAACTTACAAAGTAAAAGATTAATAAAAGCAAACTGTTTACGTACATAATAAACAAGACAGTCACTAAGACGTTAGTAAGCAGTATTTAGACAGAACTAAATATTAAAACGTAACTGTAGTTTAACCTATGGCGAGTCCGAGAGACTCTAGACTCAAGCATAAAAAAAACTTCTTTTAACATAATGTTTTTTATTTTTAAAACAAAAAAATTACTTTCAAAATAACAACAACAAATTTTAAACTTCCACGAGTGAAAAAAAGTGAAAGCAAAGAAAAATTGTTTGGTTTATTTTATTTGTTATAAAGTATCACTAAAATTTACTATAAATAATTTGCTATAGATGAACTAAAGTTATATATTGAAGATTGATTACAATAACTGTCTTAGTGTAATTTTGGCTAAAATGAGTCATATGAATTCATTACATCCTGCAGTGATTTAGAAACGCTTGAAACTTGGCCAAAATATGGTTTTTTGAGTAGCGAAATTTAAACTATGTTATTAGCTAACTATTTTCTACAGTTTCTTATATTTCTAACGATATAAAAAATAAGTACTGAAATAATAGATTGTTAATTTTTGTTTGAAAATGACCGAAAACAGCTCTTTTTCATCGTTAAAATTTTATCATTATTAAAACTTAATTTTCTCCCTAAATACAAAACCTTTTATTTTAATTTTCATTGCAATTTTTGTTTGCAATCTTTATTTGCAAAAACATTTTAATTATTACCATTAATGATATTAGTTATTATAGACGTCACTTGACAGTTGTAGCAGATAAAGATAACGTCGCTGTGATGTATGTGCATGAATCATTTTAGCCAAAAATACTCTTGGACAGTTGTTGCAGTCAAGAAGTCTAGGTACTAGTAATTAGTATAATAAAAATGTTAAAGTAAAAAATAAAAATTTATAAAATTCAATATTTTTAAAACAGTTGTTTTTTTTTTATATGTGAGCATAACAAAGCTGATTAAAAAGTTTAACACAATCTATCATATATGAGACTATGGTTGTTTTTTTTGCACGTGAGCCTAACAAAGCTAATTTATGGCAATCTAGGTAACTTACAGAAATATGAAAATTTTTTAGGTTCATATTAATATTAAATAAAAAATATTTCTCAAAATCAGGATGATTGAAGGCTGGAAACAAAGAAAACTATGAAGTCTCAACCATAAAACTCTTCTTTTACCTAGTTCTGAGGAAAAAGAAATTTAAAATAAAAAAAGACTCCAAACCTTTCTTCACTAATCACTTTTATCAACAAATTTAAAATTTCGCTTAAAAATTTTTAGGCGTTTAAAAGTTATAGCTCCACTATGTACAATCAAATATTTTTCCTATAGAATTTCAACTCTTTCAACCTGATGAGGCTTTAACAATGATGATGAGGCTATAAAACTAAAATATAAAAATTACAATTTCTCAAAATCAACTAGTTATTAAATGAAATTTAAATAAATAAATGTAAATTTAGTCTATGATTAAAAAAATATTATTCAAAAAGTATTATTAATAAAAAATTTTCTACACAATATGTTAACATTATAAGATTTTTAAGACATAACACACTGCTATATAATTTATTTTAAAACTGAAGTTTCAAAGAACCTTTTTTTGTTTGTTTTATCAACCTGAAAGTTAGAGTTCATTTGTTACTTTTAATACACTGCTAGATGGATATTAGGAATATAAAATGTATGAACAAGTTATTGTTTGAATATGTTTGATACTTCTACTAAAAGTATGGTGTGATTATTTTTTATTTTTTTAATTAACAACAGTTGGATATAAATCTATATTTTTTATTGAAGAGCTTGACATTTTGTATGTAATTTTAACTTAGGGAAATATATCAAATATACCAACATATTTATAATTTACTCAGGTGTATGTACAAATAATAAAATTTAGTACAATTGTATATAAACCTTCAAAAGGTAATTATATATTAGCTATTATACACTCTGTAGAATATTTACAAATGATGCACTTACAATTTATAATAAAAGATGATTTGTACATAAGCTTTACGTGAAACTTTTCTTTAGATAAAAATCAAGCAAAATATTCATTTTATTATGTGACATGTTTAGTAGAAATTAGTTGCTACATATTCTTTTAAATCTAGAGAAAAAAATGTAGTTGTTCTGGTAAAGCACAACTACATTAAAACACAAGGTAAACTAAAACTTTCAAATATGGTCCACAGCTTTATTTTCATTTTTTAAATCACCAATACTTAGTGTTAACTGAGTCAAAGTTTCCTCATTTGTTGTTAAAATGATGCCATTCAACTCTGAAAATCTTTTTAAAGCTTCTAGTTTATGCAAAGCATCGTCTCTTTCTTTTTTGAGAAGTTCATTTTCTCGTGCATAGTGTTCAAGCTGCTCTTCTAAAGTCATTTTTTCATTTTCTAGCATACTTTTTTGTGTTGTTCTTTTCATTCTACTTGTTTGTGCATAGCCTCTATTTTTTATAGTTCTTCTTTTTTGTTTTAGTTTTAAAACCTCATTATCAGGAAGGCCTCTTAGTAAAGAATTTAAGTCTTTAACTGGTATTTCTGCAAGTTGTTCTTCAGTCAAAACAATTTGCTGATTTAACGGTTCCTTTAATTCAGTAATAACAAAGTTTGCAGTCTGGTTATTAGAAAAGGAAGAGTTTTCATTTATAGCTGAGTAATCTCTTTCTAAATCTTCAGCAGGAGAGTATGCTTTAGGGCTATCTAACTTTTCCTCGTCCTCAATTGTTTGAATAAGTTCTCTATCAGACACATTATCAAGTTTAGAAATATAATCAATAGATTTTACTTGTTTCGAAAGAGGTGAGAATGCTTCTGAGTGCAGTATATCTTGATTTGCTGTTTCGAAAGGCCTTTTTGCTATTTTTTTAAAATTAGTTTTTGATCTATCAAAACAATCGTTCAATTCTGCTTGAAAACTGGCAGCGATAATAATTTCATTAATGAGCGTTTGCGCTTTCGATACTTTTCCTTGTTTATCGTTCTTATTTGAACTCATTGATAGACGTTGTGAAATAAATAAAAACAAGCATGGGTTTGTTTACCAAATATATCCTGACTCAGCTTCCTTGTGCCAACTCAGCATTCAGATAAAGCATTATTATTAATTTCGAGATCGCCAAATAGAGGTAAAAAAGTATTCTGGGTGGAGAGTTGCGCTTTAATTCACCGAATAGAGAGCGAATAAACCGATGTCACCGAAACATAAATAAATGAATAAATATATAAAAACAACATTTTTGATAAGGACTAAAAAAATACAAAATTAAACTATTTTTCGAGACCCATGTGTACTTACAAATATAAGATGCGCAATTAAAATGTGCAATAGATTGCTAGAAATATAGTTTATCGTAAATAAAAGTAATAAAGTAATGGAGCTATAATAGTTTAGCTAGAAAATTTTCAGTCATTGGCTTTAATAAATATTCCAAATTGTATACATATAAAATATCCACGGATACCATGAAAAATTATGCTTATTTTTTACTTTTTAGTTTATTTCAGAAATTTTTTTTTTTTTTTTAAATTATATCGTAAAATCGCCTAATATAAGTTCCGGTCACTTAAGCTATGAACATTAATTCATCACGCATAAATAAAAAAACTTTCAATTTTTTTTCCTGAAACATACAGGAAATTATATTGATAATTAATATACGTCACAAAAAATGAAAACTAATTGATACGTCACAAAAAATGAAAACTAATTTTCAAATGTTGTTTTATTGTAAAATTATGATATGAATTCAGGTAATACCAGTAACTAAGTAGGGCGTCACCCCGGGCTCAATAAAAAAAGTATTTTTGGGCACTAATGAAAACAAGAAGGAGCACATAAAAAAAAGTAGTATTTTTAATTTTTATTGCACTTTTTACAGATTCTATCAGTTAGGCTAGACTGAATTGATGGACATAACGCATCATACGGCAAAATTGGAAATCCTTTGGTAGTACAAGGAAGAATACTTTCAATGTAAGATGCGATGAGCATAAAGACGGATGATGGAAACAATTATTTTGCTCCTTCTGAGACATCTACTGCTTTGAGCTCGTCTCTCGTTTGGTTGACAGGGACACGTGGCGGAAGAAATCTTGCTCTAATTAGAGTAAAGTAAGAGCTTCAAATAGTCCGACAACAAGAACGATTTTCACATTTCACAATTTGAGTAAAATATTGACTTGTACAAGGATGATCGACAATCCAACGTTAATCTTGTAATAAAAGGCTCCTTGACTCTAGCTCTGATTTGTCTGGATCAATATACTTTGATAACCGTCAGTTTGTAGATCAGACCAAATATCAGCCAAAGCCTGTCCAACAAAACCAAAGTTCTGTTTTTCTAAATTTTCATCTATTGACCTGCCTTATTTAAAAAGATATGTTGATTATTATCGGTTGAAAAATTATATTAATATTTTTACAAATTAATTTTTGTCAATGTAATTACCTTGAGAATCAAGATGAGTTCCATAATGTTCGTGCGGAAGAATCACCCCAGATAATTCTCTACTTAGAGGTGCCATTCGTTGCTCAGCTCTGTTGAATGCACTGCGGCCTGGAGCTTTCGTCATGATGAAAAGAGCGTCAAAGTTGTTCTTCAAGAAATGGTGAATCCCTATTTCAATTACTTTCTGGTATCTGGGTTTTTCGTCGAGTCCTCCATCGACACTAAACACAACGATAGGCTTAACCATATTAGTTTGAGGATCTCTGGTAATAGAGTCGAATTCTTTGAAATCCAAGAGCCGCTGAAAGTCTAATCCATGAGCGAAAGCGGTCGAGGATGCGTGTTTTCATGATCGAACAGCAATGTAGGTAGGTCCGGAATAAGTAACCGCATCTGTTTTTCTAAGACCATCTTTTTTGATCATAATCATGATACATCCAGCGTATACAGATGGTATATGCTTGTGTTTAGTAACCACGAACCAGTCGTGGTCCAGGAGAGTTACCCGGTACTCCAAATGTATCAATAAAGGCGCCTGTTTCTTGGCTGCTGTGATTCTAATTGGCACTCTAGCCTTGTTGTCTTGGCTAATGAAACACACTTCATCTGGCCCTAAAATAGAACAAACTTCTTCCACATATTTTATAGTTGAACTGCAAGAGCCCGTTAACATGTTTTAAATGAGATTCATTCTGAGGACTGATCAATCTAACAGGGACTGTTTTGACGTGCCTTTAGCCTTGCCGTAACTTCTCGGAAGTAGACGAATATAGAGGGCGCACTTGCTGATTACAAATCCAATTTTGTTAATCTTGAATGTCAATTCGTCGAAAGTTTTAATGCTCTAAATAATAAAGAAATATATTTGGATATAGTTAACTTTTTTACCGAAAACGGGATTTATTTCGTAATCTACATTCAAATCATATCTTGAAATTAGTCGTTAACATTTCAAGGTTATTTACAATAGTGCAAGTACTAATTAAGAGTAAAATTCTAACAAATACAATATTATCAAACATAGCTCAGCTATCATTACCCGAAGAACCACTGACCGACGTCTTTCATCAGCGAACGAATCATGGAAAGCAATATCCATAATCGTCTTCAAAAGAAGAGGTTGATCTACTTCTAATGATAGTCAACCAGGTTTCTTTCTGATTTTTAGTTTTTCTTTGACTTCTGGATGTTCCATGCAGATTTCCTCCATTCTACAGAGCAAAATCCAAGTTTCTAGGTTAAGAATTTTTGTTTTTATTTTAAGAATTGATTCTTCTTTTAAGAACCTGATTCTTGTTTTAAAAACCCAATTCTTGTTTGAAGAACTTGATTGTTCTTTTAAAAACTTGATTCTTCTTTTAAGAACTTGATTCTTTTTTTAAAAACTTGATTGTTCATTTAAGAACCTGATTCTTGTTTTAAGAACTTGATTCTTATTTTAAGAACCAGATTCTTATTTTAAGAACTTGATTCTTATTTTAAACCATGATTCTTATTTTGAGAACTTCATTCTTATTTTGAGAATTTCATTCATATTTTAGGATATTTCAATAAAAAACATACCATAATAATATTATAAAATTAGGAATAATAATTATAAGCCGGCGCGATAATCGAACAGGAGAAAGGGGGAGGGGGGGGGGGAAAGATTTGTAGCAAACTAAAAAACGAGGACCTTATTTATTTATTTTTCAGTCGGCAAGTGGTGTTATCGCACCCACCCCCCCTTCCCCTGACACATAATTGCGCGAGATATATATATATATATATATATATATATATATATATATATATATATATTATTTTATTTAATTCCTAATTTTATTCCTAATATTCCATATTCTATATGTATATATATATATATATATATATATATATATATATATATATATATATATATATATATATATATATATATTTATATATATATATATATATATATATATATATATATATATATATATATATATATATATATATATATATATATATATATATATATATATATATATATATATATATATTCACATATATTAGGTACGCGGAATCGCGATTTACGGAACCGATTTTTATGCTAAAATTTTGGTTCTCATTTTTTTAACACTTTTTAGGCAGCGTGGGACAGACGTGTTTTTGTAGAATTTTTTTTTAGAAACATATATACACATAGATACTTTTTTGAAAGAAGAAGAGCTAATCTTGATTTTTCAATACTTTTATGTATGGTTACTGAACTTTTTTATTGATTATTTTGTTCCTGAATATTTGGTTGATGTTCACACATGAAATTGCAGTCGAAGAAATGTCAATCCCCTTTTTTTATTATTAAAATAGTTTTCTACATGCATTTTTTATTCACTTGCCAAATTTCAACGAAAAAAAAATACCAGCAAATAGTTTAATTTGTGTTAGATTAAGTTTACCACTTTTTTTAGGTAGTTCTAGGCAAACGTTATTTTGTGGTGATTCTTATTAGAAACATATATGAACCTAGTTTTCTTATGTTACATATAAAAAGAATGTTTCAGATAAAGACTCTTGCTTTTGAATGGATTGTTAAGTGATAGTTGACAATTTTATTAACATGCCAATTTATAAATAAGTATACAAATCAGATTCTTCATTGGTTTATTCCTAACAAAAAATTTGTTAATGTTTTTCAACTATAGTAAAAGATATTATTGTTATTATCTTTTTTTACTTTGATTGTATACTTCTATAACTGGACTATTATTTAAATCATTATACTAGCTTGCCTTATGTTTACTTATTGTTTAGACTCTACTAAATATTATGCTTATTTTTAAGATTTCATAAATGTAAATAACATCGTTTATATATAACTACAACCAAATTAACATAATTTATATATAAACAAAGTATGCATAATAAATACCATTATACAATTATAAACCAAAGTATATACATTCCTAATGTTAGCGTATTGTTTAATAAATATATATTTTTATATTTTTACTGTTATATTTTGATTGTTTATTTTCATTTTGTTAATAAAGTTGTATCTTACACAGAACTGATTTGATGATTGTTACTTTTGTAACTTACTTTTGACAATTACATAGTGTTTTGTGTAATTTTACAATTTTTTTGTTATCTTTAGTCCAATCTACACAGTCTACCACTGGTAAATTTGTATAGGATAACATTTAGTATTGATTATAAAATTACAAATACAATCAGCAACGAGTGGTAAGTTTAACAATTGTTACTTTTTAATATGTATGCATTTCTCGACATTTTCAAATTTGTTTTTTATTACAACTTTGTTAACCTTGAGATACATCTTCAGCTGCTACAATTGATAAGTTTAAAAAAGCTATTATTTTCTAATCTGTTTATGCATGGTGTATGCATAAAACAATTATTTCTAATATGTGTATGCCTTTGTTATCAATAGCAAATAAAATTTTATTTTATTACAACTTATTTTTTCATTTAGTTTCACAACCTTCTCTATAATCAGCACAACCTTCTGCTAGTAAAATTATGATTTAATTATTTTTCTGAATGATATTGAATTCATAATATTTCTATTTACATACACTATTTAATACATTTTTATTATGTTATCCATCAAAGTGCAGTAGAAGTAAAATTAAGAGTAGTATTTAAATTTTTACTTTGATTAACATTTTTATAGTTGATTTATTAGTCTTTCATTTTATTTGTTCAGCCAATGACTTTAACAAATAGTTGGTTTATATTAAATGTTACATAATACCATTCAATACTAATCTATTTACAATTCAATGTCATTAGATCTTACATATGGTGTCTATCAGAGATGTGTATCAGCACCCTGGACCGACACCATATGTAAGATCTAAAGAAAATTCAATGTCATTAGATCTTACATATGGTGTCTATCAGAGACATGTATCAGCACCCTGGACCGACTAGCAGTCGCTCATTTTTGTGATGGGTCCAGTTAGAAGGGAATGACGGGGAATCATTTAGCTGGACCTATCATCCCCTAACAGGGGTGCTAGGAGCTACAGCAGAAGAAAACTGTTGTGGAGAAGTTTGCAGGCGAAGACAGCATGGTAGCAGCTTTGTGGTTAATGGTGGCATACACAATCATTAGGCACCACCATTCTTGTTTTTTTATTAAAAATTTATATGTAATATCATCAAGTTTGTTTTCCATTTTGTCTCAGTTTTTTTCAAACATTTGAATTATTTATTTAAAATTTTTTTACCCAAAATAATTTAAAAATGAAGCATTGACAAGTGTAATAGTTTTAATGAAATATTTTGTATGTTTTCAATGTGATTAAAAGTTGTAGTATAAAAAGTAGTCAAGTTGTACCTATAAATAGTTATAAACTTTTAGATACGATCAGGACTTTTTGAGGATTTCATAGCCCATATTAAATACAGTGTTAAATTTATGTGTAATATTTTATTGAGTTGATAAATATGAAAAGTCTTTTTTTTAGGGTGGATACTCCAACCTGCATTTTGCAATGTGATAAGATTTGTAAAGTTATGTCTCTATTTTATATAAAAGCAATTTAAAAACGTTTTTAAATTTCTGTTGACATTTTTTTCAAGTTTGAATATGAAAGGAAGGGGGGGCGTTAGTTGTGGCACACGCCTCTTTCCTAGCTAATGTAGTAAAATAAATTTGTATACTAATTTCTTATTTTCAATAAACTCAATTTAAAATCAGATGAAAACTTGTATTTTTTAAGGCTCACCATAGTGTGTTGTACCCCCTCTGGCCCTCTAGACACCCCCTATATCTATAGACTAATATAAACTTGTAGCCTACTCTTACATCTATCTTTTGATACCAAGTTATAGGCATTTGGATAAGATTTGACAAAGTTATTACAGTTTCAGTGAAAAAAATAATAATTTTGGAATAAGTTTATTCAATAAATCCATATATCTAAAATTTGTTCGTTTTTGATAATTTTTTCATCTTTAAAATACTGTATTGAAGGGCTTTCTAATGATATATAACATTCTAGTATATGCTTAATTTAAAAATTTCAGTCCACGTACCTACATATATATATATATATATATATATATATATATATATATATATATATATATATATATAATATATATATATACATATATATATATATATATATATATATATATATATATATATATATATATATATATATATATCGAAGGCCCTACCTTTTAACAGGTATTCCTAAAAAAATCATTAAATTTTGAATGGGATCCCTTTGAATGATACAAGATGTTTTACAAAGCCTTGTTACATGCTTATGTAAAACATCTATATTTCTGGTAAATATATTGCTTTTGGATGTTGTTGTTGTTGTAATATTAAGTGATTTTTTTATTTTTTTGAAATAAACTTTGAGAATTTCTAACTGCACAAATTAAAAGTTTTTTTTCCATTATTATTATTTTCTTTATACTTAACTATTTTTTGGTTGTTGCTTAAATTTAATTTTGCTGTAAAAATCTATTTTAAAATTAGGGGTATAAAAATGAAATAAAAATCAAAAGAGCTTTCTGTTTATAGGGTTAGTTTTTGATGGCTATTGTTATTTTTTTGATTTAGGAATACTTCTTAAGCCTTTTTTTGGAGAAGGAATTGATATATGGTAAATAATTTATTAAATTCATTATGAATGAGTTCCTTGTTTGTAGTATGCCTTGTTCTTTGTACCTTGTTCTTTGTACCTTGTTTGTATTAAAATATATACTTATAATTTCAGTCGAATATCCTATAAACTACTTATCAACCAATAAATTTTTAAGAATATCTAATCTAAAAACAAAACATTGAAAATAATATACCTTCAAGAATATCGTTCTAATTCTAATATCCTTTACTTTCTATACAAAATTATCAAATTGTGTGCTCTTGTACATATTTTAAATTGTCTATTTGTCTGGAGTCATACGCAAGTTACCCTACCTCTCTCAATCTGTAATTTCTTTACTTCTATAAAAAGTTCTTGATATTATTTTCTATCTTTTAGTAACCTTAAATTATATATCTTCAATCATTGTTCAGTTAGTGCAGCCATAAATCACAAACCAATGCATAAAATCATGGAATAATTTACCATGTTTTATTCATGGAACATTTTTTTTTATATTCAATTTAAATCACTAAACTCTACTATTAAAATTTGTCTTTATGCCTTTTTTGGGGGAGACACTGTTTGTAAAATGTTGGGCTCATTGTGGGTTATTATTATTATTGCTTTTGTTATGATTATATGTAATATAAATATTATTATAGCATTATTTTACTATTATTTATATCATTATTACTTATTGTTATTGTTTATAATATTATTGCTATATTAATATTGTTATTGTTAATTTTTTTTTTGGTTAGTACTAGTACTATTTCTAAATATCCATGAAATGCATGTGTATGTTTTATACATGCACACACATGATATATGTGTGTTTTTTTTTTAGCGATCGCAAGTTTCCAAATATGATCAATTTAAATGGTCCAGAACAAAGTTATTAGAAATTGGATGCTAAATTTGCTCAAAAAAGGACCTGGGTAAATAAATGTCCAGTTGATAGAGTTTATAGATCTGCAACAGTTTTAGAAAAATATCCATGTTTCTCTACTTTGACTGTGGTAATATATTTTTTTTCATTGTTGATTTTATATTTTTATTGGAAAATATCTAACAGTGTTTCAAAATCACAAATCCTATTTAAAGTGAGTAGTTATTTTTTCAAAACTTCAATGTCCTAATGGGTTATACTATAATTATCCTCTGCTTTTTAAAATTGATTGTATGCTTTTTTTTTATTATTGTTTAATTCAGATTGTTGCTCACTGAGTCAATTGTGACAAAAGACTTTAATACATGCGAGATAACTCATGTATTAAAGTCTTTTGTCACAATTGACTCAGTGAGAGTAAGCTTGACTGAATAAATTGACACACTTTTACATTCTGGAATACTCAAGTTCGTAGTTAATTAAGAAATTAAAAAAGTTTTTAGAGTTAAGAAAACTAAAGTGGGCCATAAATTGCCGACCTTAAACAGTTGCAGGTCAACATCAGATTACAATTAGCAAACATAAAACCATTTTCACAAAGGTTACACCATAAAAGATGAAAACGAGGTTAGCAAAAATTGCTTTTTTGAAAAAATTGGTTTTAGCTTAATAATTAAATAAGGAATGTATTTTTAGATACTAAAGTTAAGCACTTAATGAAGTACTTGGTACAGTTATTCCCAAATGAAAATTCTAAGAAAAAAAGACTAAAACTGGACATATTTTTTAGAAAAAGCTGTAACTTTGTATGATCTTTTGAAAACACTTAAATATGTATACATATATATATATATATATATTTATTTATTTATATATATATATATATATATATATATATTTATATATATATATATATATATATATATATATATATATATATATATATATATATATATATATATATTGCAGTGGCGGATCCAGCATTTTTTAATCTTTGAGATAACTAACTTCCAGACATGGAGCTAACTACAAAAATTTATATGTTTATACTTATATCAAATAATGAGGGTTTGCAAAAAATTGCAATCATTGGAGGCTGGGAACAAAAAAGCCCCAAAATTTTTGTAACAACTGCCCCAAACGTGAGAGCAACAAGTTGATAAAATATTTTTTGTACTATTCTCAACTAGACTTATATTTATCGATAATTTTTCAGTTTCATAGTATTATCTCTAAGCATTCAAAAATTATGACCATATAAAATTTACAACCCCCTCAAATTGAGGGGGTTTAAACTTTATATGGTCATAACTTTTGAATGCTTAGAGATAATACTATGAAGCTTAAAAATTATCAATGAATATAAGTCTAGTTGTGAATAGTACAAAAAATATTTTATCAACTTGTAACAAGTAAAGCAAAGTAAAAATTTTTTCCTATGCCTACAAGTAGAAACCAATTCACTTTTTTTTTATTTGGCAGTAAACCACTATCAAAATTCATAATAAAATATTTTTCACTAATGCAAAGGTTACACTTTTTTGTAGATGGATTATAAGATTGGCATCTTTTAATTATGTTCCACTTAATTATAGGCATGTTACCTGCGTCTTTATGTTTCCAGATTTCCTTAGAAAGTTCTGTATCATTTCTATACCTGGTTGCATTAAATAATTTAAGGTGGTTTGCAAATCTGAGCTTGAATGCGTTTTCACTAATACCGATGCAAGATTTTTCCGTAAGACTGGGACTAGGTGATGCTAAAGTGGCTTTATATACAACGTTTTTTGATAGACATTCGTTATTTAAGGGGCATGCAGTTTTCTTAATGCAGTTGCAATTTATATCATTAGCGGTGAGTTTGTTGCGCAAAATTTGTTGGTTGTGTGAATTAATAATAGATCAAATATTTGGCATGCAGCTGTAACTTTGTGTTTAACTAACTTTTATTGTGTTTCTCTTGAAATTTTTGTGGAGGTTATGATGTAATGGAAAATGCAAGTCAGTTAAGTTTAAGAAAAGGTGTCCGATTTTTGTTACCACATTTTTACTAAAAGGAGGATTAAACCATATTATATTTCTTTTTTGTTTATTAGTTTTTGAAGGGTTTAGATTTCAATGACATTGGAGATTGGTGTGAAATCCAGACTTTTCTGATGTGTCTTTATAAATAGGAGCAGAATTTTGGAAAATTTTTTTGCTTGAAGAATTGGAAGATAATCTATGTTCAGTTGAGGTTGGTAATTGTTTTAAAATGCTTGGTGGATGGTTGGAACTAGCATGGATATAATTTAGCGTACTATCAGGTTTATGGTAAGGTCAAAAAGTGCAGTTATTAAGATCAAATGTAACATCAAGGTAGTTAACAACTTTCATATTAGATTGAATGGAAATACAGAGGTTGTATTGTTTAAATATTTGAGTAAAATGCTTCTTAATTTTTTCCATTTTTGGAAGGCTTGCGTTTTTAAACACAGCTAGGCCATCGTCTCTATATAATCCAAAATCAGATTTTTTACAAAATTGCGAAATCCGGAAGAGAAGAAAAATACCAACTAACTTGCACACTTCCGCTCCATTAAATGCACCCATGGTAACATCAAACAAACCACTCGATTTTTTAATCCAAACTTGATCATTGGTAAATAATAAAGACTTATGGGCGTGGAGAATTAAAGATTTATGATCAGCATCAATGGAAATGTATTGTTCTGCAAAGTTTATGGATTCGATAAGTAGCTTTTCATTAATAGAAGGGTAAAAGTGAACGATGTCGAAAATAAGGAATTTATAAAAATGTTTGTCATTGATGTTTTTGAACCAATTTATTACATTTTGTGTACTATTCCACTGGTTTAATTGCAAAATATTTCTGAGATTGGTGATAATATCTGATAAAATATGCTTACTTATTCTACCAACTTTATTCTAAGCTGGGTTAATTAGACGAACAGTAGGATTATTTAAAAAATTAGGTTTATGGTCTTCTAATGTAATGAAACAATTGGAAGAACTGTTTGTATTGACTTTTTTAAAAACGTCATGACGTATGTATGTATATAAAAAAATCAAACGTATGTATGTATATATGTATATATATATATATATATATATATATATATATATATATATATATATATATATATATATATATATATATATATATATATATATATATATATTTATATATTTATATATACACATACATACATACACATACATACATACATACATACATACATACATACATACATACATACATACATACATACATATATATATATATATACGCATATATATACACATATATATATTTATTTATTTTCATTTTTCCTAATTCCGAGGGTTGATATATCAACAATAGCATATTTATGTAAGCATTAAATTGATATGGTTTTTTTAGAAAAAACAAAGAATAATGAATGAAAAGATTACTGCCCTATGCCAAACCCTCAGTCGATGTAGCAGCACTCCTCTGCTAGTCAGGCTATTTGTCAGTCGATGTATGTCCTGAAGCCCCCAGCAGCAGGCTATTTTAATATGATGTTGCACTGCTCACCTAAATCAACATGTGTATATATATATATATATATATATATATATATATATATACATATATATATATATATATATATATATATATATATATATATATATATATAAATATATATATATATATAGATCTATAGTTTGTTGTCTTTGGGAAGAGCGGAAGGAGACTTTTTGTCAACAAAATATGGAAAAAACTTTCGGACAACATCTACGGGTTGTATATATATATATATATATATATATATATATATATATATATATATATATATATATATATATATATATATATATATATATATATATATATATATATATATATATATATATCATCAAAGTAAGAGTTTCTAATATTTTAAGATATGAAAAGATGTTAATGTTAAATTTTAGGAAGCCTTATATTGAACATAGATTTGAGTTTGTTAAATTTGTTTTCAGATAAAATAAATCCTTATGGTAGCAGACGATGGAGACGAGGCAATCGTTATGCTTGGAAAAAAGATTATTTTACGAAGTTTTTCATTTTCTGACGCCGTGATTGGACTTATTGGAATACACTATGTAATGGGCATGGATTATTATGCCCATTTTATGACGGCATAATCATTTTACATTATATTTTACACTTACATTATATTTTATTTAATGATAAAGGCTCAACAGAAACTTGTTTTAGTTAGATGTGTAGCCTATGAGAGAAGTATTGCCGCTGCAAGTATTAACAATAACTGGACATTCTAAAGAACAACAAGTTTTATTTCAACGATGAGAGTTGTTTAAATGTATAAATACTTTTTAAATATTCTTATTTTTATATCGAATTAATTTCAAACGGAAAATAATATTGAAACTAAAAAATAGAATCTTATTTTAAACAAAAATGTCCTTGATATAAGGAAAAAGTTCTAATTAATAAAAATAAATCTTAAAACAAGAAAAAAATTCTTATTTTATTTGAGCAAAAGTGTTCTTGAAACAAGTGTTCTAAGAATTACTACGTCTGAAGATAGTTTAGCTTTTATGAATTCAAAAGTTCTGTCATAGTCATAATTGAGGCAAAGTTTTTGATATTAAGTATGCTTCCCTCAAGCATAATTTCAAAGTTCGTGCATTTTTATAATTTTTTTGAGCAAAGATTCTTTTCAGTAGTTTTGTAAAATAAATATTACATACCTAATTGTGTTTTATTAACTTGATGTAAAAATCAAATATTGCATATTTTATTTTTATGAAAAGAAGTTTTAGTCGGTAGAGCCACTTTACTTTTTTGCGGAGGGAGGAGGAGGGGGAGGGCTTAAAGTTTTAGTTTCGTCTCTGTTTGACGGAGTTAAAATATTTGACAAAGTAAAACGCTAGATGCGATGTTGTCTTTAAAGTGTTTACTTCTTTAAATAGTTATAGCGCAATTTAAAATTTTAAAGTTTTTAATTTTATTTATTTTAGCTTCAACTTTGTATATTCTCTTTGTATATTAATTTCAGTGCACCTTATTTTTTGCGCAAGTTTTTCTGCAACCATCTGTTTTAATAAAAACGCTTGAATAGATTCATTTAATAACAAATATTTATGAGTTTTGAATAAATTTTGTCTTTGCGCGAAAATTAAATTAGAACAAGATATTTTCACCCAAGTTTTAATGAGCTATATTTTTTAGGTAATGCTTGAAAGTTGTCACAAACACTATGAAGATAAATTTATCTTCAAGGCAATTCCTTTTACTTGTTTTTAGACTTAAACGTATGTGTTGGAACTTTTTTTCAACAAACAGGCAAAATGTTAATACCATGGCAATAGAAAAGTTTAGCTTTTATAAGAATTATTAACTGTTGAAATCGCTGTTCAAACTTTTTTTTTAATTTTCTTTATATTAATAAACGCTTTGACTCTCGAAAACAAACAAAATAGGGTTTGGGCTCACGAAACAAACAAA
This sequence comes from Hydra vulgaris, assembly GCF_038396675.1. Taxonomy (NCBI): domain Eukaryota; kingdom Metazoa; phylum Cnidaria; class Hydrozoa; order Anthoathecata; family Hydridae; genus Hydra; species Hydra vulgaris. The sequence continues at coordinate 14,980,586 of NC_088923.1, forward strand.
ATAGAAGCTTTGATAAAAAATACATCTTAAAGTCATTTTCTAAGTTGTTTAAACTCTATAAAAATTATATTTAAAGTGAGCAAAAAGCTGCCTTGTGCGCAATGAACGCGCATAAATCGAATCAATAAATAAGAAGCATGTTTTTATTTTATTTTAAGGAATAATTTCATTGTAAAAATGCATAATAACAGAATAAACAAAGCGTTGCTTAGGATAAAAATTGATACTGAATCATTTTAAACAATTACTATATATGGATGATACAAAAATGGGTAACTCTTTAGTTAAGCATCGTAAAATAATTTTTTTCTTATTTTGCGTTTGTCAAAAATAAGCTTTTAAAGTATGTATGTATTATATGACACACTCTACCACAGATAAAAAATGTTTATTTGAGCGTAAGAATCAGGTTATGGTTTAGAGTTAAAAATCAAGATAGAACAAACTGACCGTTGTCTTGAATCTATTCGGACTAGCCATAACTTAAGACCTGACCCTAACCATGACCTTCATTACTTAACTCGTGGAAGGGTATGTTGTTTCAGACGTAGTTGTGACTTAATTATTTTTTTAGTAATCCAAGAAAAAATTTATAATTTAATATAATTTTATTGACATAAAAATGAATTTAAAAAAAAAAAAGTTTTTTAATTTTAACAACTGTGCTACCACCTAAAATAACCGCATTGCCAATATAAAATATTCTACACAAGAATCAAATTTATGAAAACAGAGCTCTTTGTGTTTCCTCATATGAACAATTCATATTACAATAAAATGTTCCGTCAAACGTACAACCTTTATCAATAAAATATACATTTGTAAATTATAAAACATTTGGTTTATGTTGTACACTGTAAGAGACCAGAATTTTATCAATAAAGCATACGCAACTATTAATGTATACATAAGTTTTATATAAAAGCAACTAAAAGTTGTTTTTTTAAGCCCAAAAGAAGAACAAAAGAGATTCAAATCGCTTATAATTAATGATCAATTCAACGCTGCTGCCCTTACTCTTTCGTGTGTGTTTGAAACCGAGTTTTTTAAAGAATATTTAGCATGTTCGGCCTTATAATATTTCCCTTTATATTTTTAAATTAGTAAAGTTATTTTTATAAGTTTAAGTAAGCTTTTATAAGTTATAAGATTTAAAACTTTTATATTAGATAGATATTAAGAGATAATAATAAAAATTTAAGCATATCTTCTTTTGATCACGCGATAAGGTATGCTTAAATTTTTATTATTATCTCTTAATATCTATTTAATATAAAATTTTTAAATCTTATAACTTATAAAAGCTTACTTAAACTTATAAAAATAACTTTACTAAATTAAAAATATTATAAGGTTTATCTATAACAGAATTTTAATTCACCAAATTATTATCGATAATAATTTGGTAAATTAAAATTCTATTGTTATAGATATACTGTTATAGATTCTATTGTTATAGATTCTATTGTTATAGATTCTATTGTTATAGATTCCATTGTTATAGATTCTATTGTTATAGACCTTATGGATATTCTTAAATTGGTAAAGTAACTTTTTAAGTCAGGTTATTTATTTAATTCATTTTAATAATGACGCAATTCAAGCCCTTTGTCAATTGTATTTAAAGTTTATTTATTAGTGTTCTTTATTTTTAAGAACTCTAAAACAATTCTCTTTTCTAAGGTCAAGCTTTTGATAAACTTTTGAGCAAGGTAAAAAATTTGATAATGTTAGTATTTATCTCAAAAACCCGTTTAATAACTTTTTTTTTTAAATTGATGAACATTTATTTTAAAGTATGTCGTTTAACAAATGTTGTGTTTACAAATGTACTTATCTATAAACAACTATTGTGTCTTGTTCTTGCCCCTGCAATTTGTATTTACATTTTGTTTTATGGCTTGAATAAATTTATATAGCAAAAAAAAAAAACAACAGCAACTTGATATCAAAATATCAATCGCTAATAAAAATTACAGAAAATCTGTTCACTTTTATAATATAACAAACCAAGTCATTTGATAATTTTTTATTTATTTTGATAAACAAGCAATACAAGGCATGCCATTATACGAATATTACACAAATAATTTTGTATGAGTAAAATGTTTTTAGTTTATAGTTTTTGATAAGTATTTTTATGTGTCATATGATGTGGTAATGTATGTTTTTATTGTGCGTTAGTATGTGTTATATAAGGTTGTATGAGTTTATATTTTGTAAGTGTTTCTATGTGAGTACAGTTAGTAGTTAAGATATCTACAATAAACTCTGGATAACTCAATAACTTGAACTAATTTTAAAATTTTAGTTGTGTCTGTTTTTATAGATTATACTCCCAACTAATTCTAACATTCTCTAACAAGCTAATTTCTTGGTCCTTTGGAGGTTTGAGTCATTAAGAGTTTATTTAAATATTTATGCTATTTGTTAATTTTGAGGTGCCATTGTTATGTTGTTTTGTGTTGATAGAATACTCGGCTTACCTTCACGTTGGTGTCTATAATTAAAAATGATTATTGGGTAGTTTCATTACTGAAACTGACTACATTTAATCATTCACTAAAAGCCAAGGATTCAGTTTCTAAATAAAAACTTAAGGTTTATCTTATTATGATTAGTTTTATTCTTGCTTTTTAAAAAAGGTTTTATAATATAAACTCGCAACAATCAGCCCAGCAAACCATGACACTTGGGTACCGCGCCGTTTTTGTCTGGGCTAGTCTGGGTTACCCAGCCTGGGTTCAGCGAGGTTTTAGCGTCGGTTTTAGTATGGGTCCCGTGTAGATATCCCGAACCATGGTGAGCATGAATTCCAACGCTAACATATTTAATTTAATTTACTTATATTAGCGACTTAAACATTTTGGGGTTTTAATTTATAGATTTATCTATTTTATATACATAGTGTTTATTTATACATAGTATTTATTTATATGAAATGTTTACATAAACGTTTATATGTTATATATGAAATGTTTATACAATTTTAAAAACATTTAAATTTTATTTATGCTATTTCGTATAATGAAATATTTCATTATACAAAATAGTCTAAACTATTTTGTATAACCCATGTTCTTGCTATAATGATCATTGTATGTTAATTATATTATTTTATTTATTACGCAAAAATTCGTGTTTCATCAGGTAATCTGTTGATTGTTTCATTAGATATATCTGATGAATCATGCAACAGATTACTTGATGATAATTATGATGATGATGAAAATTATGGTCAGCTGAAACATTTATAACTCTTGCACGTCTTAGCTAACCATAATTTTTTATTTGTATTATCTTTACATATTTGTTATTTAAAAAATAGCTGTTATCAGAAAATATTAAATACAATTAAAAATTATAATGACGACATTTAACGTTAATTTCAAGACGTGTTCAGATAGAACAAAAAGAAGAAGAATTGATTCAAGAGTCTCAATTATACTGACAGAGTTATTTCAGAAAGATAAATATGAAAGTATTTCCATGCCAGACAATCCTGCTATTACTTCGAGGACTTTGGATGACATAAGCTTTAGTTATTTAAAAAAAGGTTTTGATCAAAATGTAAATGGGTACAAAAATCGAAATGAACATTTAACTACTTTTGATCACAAACCAAGTATTTTAGATCTCAAACCAAGTATTCAGAAATGCTCTCTGATAGTATTGAAAATAAATCAAGTGTTGATTTTGATTATAGTAGATGTGATTTGCAAGCTGATGAAGTTAACAGCACCTTAAGTGACAATATTGATGATAATAAAAATGATGACTGTACATAAGAAAATATGTTGCAGGATTGGGCAATAACCTATCGTGTATCTCATTCAGCTTTAGGAGGTTTTTATGTATATTGAGTCCATTACACTCTGACCTTCCTACTGATTCAAGAACTCTCTTAAATACTTGTCGGAATATTGATATCAAGCATGTTGCAGGTGGAGAAAATTATTTTTTTAGGGTGCAGTATTGGATACAAAATATTTTTAAATTCAATCTCCCTAATTCTCAAGTTGAACTTTTACATATTAATATTAACATTGATGGTATATCGCTTTTTAACAGCAATTTTATTTCTTTTTGGCCAATTCTTGGTTCACTGAAAAAGTGCCCATTAGGTGGAACTTTTCCTATTGCTATATATAGTAGTACAAAAAAACCTACTTCTCTTGATAAATATCTAAATAACTTTGTTTCAGAAATGAACAGCTTAAAGCAACATGGCTTTTTATTTAATAATAAAATTGATGCTATAATATGCTATAATAAGCTATCTCAGTTACAATTATCCATGATATCTGCCAACTTAGCTGCTATTTGTAAACTCATCCCTAGAGAGTTTTCATGAAAGCCACAATCTCTTTTAGAATATAAAAAATGGAAAGCGACTGAATTAAGACAATTTTTATTGTACACTGGGCCTGTTGTCTTAAAAATGTTCTAAAAGACACAGTTTATTAAAATTTCCTTGATTTGTCTGTCGCCATATGAATATTGCTCAGCCCAAATTTGTTGTCAATAAACTTTGACTATGCCAAACAAACATTAAAATACTTTGTGGTCACATTTTCAAAGTTATATGGTGAAAATCAACTTGTATATAATATTCATTCTTTAATACATTTACCAAGTGATGCTAAACCCTATGGTATTCTTGATAATGTGTCAGCGTTTAGATTTGAAAGTTACCTAGGAAGATTGAAAAAATTAGTTCGCAAGCCCCAAAATCGAACTGGTCAAGTGGTACGCCGAATTATTGAAGGGCACTGCAACATCAATCAAGACACTTCCAATAAAAAAGAACCAATCTTAAAGAAAATTCATTTAGATGATCCTATGCCTGTTGAATACCAAACTTATATCCAATTCAAACATTACCACGGACCTAATTATCTTGTTTCCACATCAATTGGAGATAATTGTTTTAAGGTTGAAAATAAGTTAGGAATTGTAAAAAATATTCTGCATAATTCCACCTTTGCTGAGCCTAATAAAGCTTTAGTTGTGTTTGAAGAGTTTGAAGGTATGAAACTATTTTTTTCAGATCCAGTTAGTTCCATTTGGCTTTCAATATACTTTGTTACCAAACTTACTGGCATAAGACGAACCTTTCCTATTGCTAGTTTCATGACCATGTATATTCTACTCCCTTTTAAACAAGGATTTGTTGCTTTACCTCAAATGCATTTTTCATAATTTTTAATAAAATTGTTTTCAAGTTTTTTTCATATTAATATAGTTTACAGTATGAATGTTTAATATACGATTTGTTATTCCATAAATATATAAATATACAAAAATTTCTATTTTGATAAAAATTATTTTAGATTATTTTCATTTGATTTTAAAAAATAAAGAAAGAGTAAGTTATAAGCTTTATGATTGTTTATTTAATTTCTGCAGTACTTTTTACAATAATAAATTTTCAAAAATGTATGCTGTTCGCGAATATATTGAGACTCAAGAGATTGATTTGCTGCCGATCAAGTGGATGGTTAATAGATTAAATTAATTCAAAAATAAAACTGTATTAAATTTTTACTATCCCCCAGTAAAATCAGCAAACAGGGTTGAATGGCAAAAAAATATGCAGCAATTCAGAAGAACACTGGCTTTTATACAAAGTACGAATTCTGGGAACTGCAAGTAAGTATTGTTAAATTTTTAGAGATTCTTAGTGTTTTTCTTTTAATAAGAAATTTAAAGGTCCTTCAGGGACTATCAATTAGTCATATACAAAATACTTTAATAATGGTAGAAATAAAATCTCTTCTTTCTCCTATTTCCAAAATATATTGCCTGTGCAAATTTTCAACAGCCAAAAATACACATAGACTTGCAAGAAGTTAAAACTAAAATTGTTTAGAGCATAATATTTAACAAATGTTGTTTATAATATTTTTCTGCATGTTCAAATCGATGACCACAAAATATAAGTAATTTTTCTAGACACTCAAAGTGCAAAAGTGCAAAAGAAAAAACAAAGCTGGCTGAAGAGATATCCAATGTTGATTATGGTATAGATGATTCTGGTGATTGTAGAGATTATTTTTTGTTTTTTGTTTTTTTGCTTATGAAGCGAGTGCTTTCCAACAACACCACTACCGTAGATATGGAAACACGGAAAATTAGGTTTGTGATTTCAAGCAAGATTTACTTTAGTTCAGACTTACAAAAAAAAATTTAGCATATACTTATTTCAAATTTATTTTTAACTTTTAGAAATATACTTGGTGGTTTTCAGATTTAGAGATTATTTCCAGACTTTTATTTTTTATTTTTGTATATTGGTTGTTTTAATAATGAAACCAATTAATTAATTAATTTATTTATTTTTATTTATTTTATAATTATAATTTAAAATAATTTTTTTTTTGTTATTCACCTTCTCAAGGCCAAGAAGGCCACTACAGATGAGGAGGCTACTTAATAGTGGTTATAACCCTCTCTCAACTCTATAACTCCGAAACAGGAACCTTGACAAACAAGGCCGCTGCACGGAGAAACAAGTTGAGCATGGTACTACCAGGGACGTGGTGGGGATCGATCTCGGAACCTCTTGCTTCTGAAGCGAGTGCTTTACCACTACACCACTACCGCATTGTTTTATAGAAAAAGAAAACATTCTTTCACCTATGAAAGTGAAGTGGATGATGATAAAGTTGAAGGCTTTTTTCAAGTCTAATAAAAGGGTAAGATAAAGTTCTATTTTCATAATGTATGTAATATTATGAAAAAATTATAAATAAAATAGTATTATGATTTTCTTATTCTTATTTATATTTTCAAATTTTTATAGAAGAGAGGTGTATTACAACCTGGTGTGTTGTCCAGTCAATCAAAAACTATTGTAGAAACACCAGCTCATGTATTAAGTTCAATCAACTCATGTAAGCTTGTTTTTAAAAGTTGCACATTTCTTTAATTAATAATTTTTTATAAGTTCATTAAAATTAGTTTATCGAACCTTTGACTGTATAATAATTTTTATTTAACATTTTATTTACATTTGACAATTAAAAAATATATATATGATTTAGCTGTTCTTTTAGAGAGGTTGATAACAACCCTTGAAAAGATAAAAGAAAATCAAGACTCATTCTGTAATGTTGCAATCCATTATGCGACAAATAAATACACGTCAGCTGAAAAAAGATAACGAATTGCCTATAGGCATTCACATTCCAATTTCCAGTATCAAAAATATGAGTGATTTGGAGGAGCAGCTAAAAGACCGATCAATCAAGAGAACATTGGTGACTAATAAAGATTTTTTTTTATGTATCTTAAAATAATATTTTTTTTAATTTATTGGTTTATTTTAATCTATGTATATATTTGCCCCCAATCCTTATGAGACCTGCCTTGCCTCTTTTTTTTAAACCTCTTGGAAATATTTGAAGTAGTCTGCGGTAAGTTTTGCTTTTCACATAATAAATCCTATATTATTTTAAATATATTTGAATCTATTTAAATTAATATGTAAGCATAAAAATAATATATTTGCTTATAATTAATGTTATGTGTGTATATGTATATATATATATATATATATATATATATATATATATATATATATATATATATATATATATATATATATATATATATATATATATATTCATTGACATGCTTAAATCTTGATATGTTGACATTACAATTACACGTTTATAATTAGACATTTGGTCAGGCTATTTAATATATAGCATTAATTACTGTTTTTTACTTTAAACCAATTGGTTTAAATGTTAGTAAATTTTTTAGTAAATTATTTTAAAAAGGATTTAAACCCTTTAAGTTTTATTTACTAACATTTTTTATTATTATTAAGAAATGCATTGACAGCTAATGCAACCCAAAAGGAGATAGAGGTCGAGATGCGCAAATGGTTTGCCAACGCCCGAGATCGACGATTATCAGAAATATAGTTAATCTTAAAAAATATTCGGCGATTAAATAAAATATATAAGACTTACTATCGTTCTAGGAGATTTGAGGATTGCTGTACGGTGATACTCGTTTGTGTGGTCAGGCAAGTCGTAATCTGATCAGTATAGACACGAATTAAGCTTAAAAACAGTTTTATTACCATAGACCGCGGTCAACCCTCCTAAAAACGTGCCTATGCGGTTCCCGTGCGGGACCCTTCCAAAAACGTTCCCGTGCGGGCCCCCTAGACAAAACTTTGTGGGTCCCAATTGGGTTTCTCGTACGGGTTCCATGCTTTAAACAACGCGGGGCCCGTGTAGGCCCCCGTTTTATAAAGCATTTTTGGCTGGCTGGAAGGGGTTGAAGGGGTTGGGTTGTAGGGGTGTTTAACTCCCTAAGAAATTATCAGTCGTCAAATTGGACACTGCAGTCAGCAAAATTGGATCTGTAGTTGACAGTCGGCAAATGTTAGCAAGCAAGGACCTTTTTTTTTTTTACAGATCTTAGTTGAAAGAAAAAAATTTTTAAGCCTTACTTGGCAAAAAACAGATACGTCACCTCCCCCTTCCTCCTTTTAGATCTCTTCTGGGGAACAATAAATTTTGAAACTTTCACAAAAGAAAAACAACCTCACAAAATAAATTTCTTATTTGTAATCTGTTTAGTCACATTTTTTGAGTTTTCAAATAAATAAATAGAGTACATAAAACATTAATGTGCAATTAATATATAATAAGTGTTTTCAATAATAACTTTATTCCATTTTTAGTTTGAACTCCTTCAATTATAACTGATTTTTGAAAGTTCTTAAATAGCAGAATTTAAGAAATGTTCTGAATGTTGATTGTTTTTTAAAAACCAAAATGAAGTTTCTATAATCTTTATACCTTTTACTAGGAGCAAAGTAATAATGAAATGATGTTATAATTCAAATTGCTTTTATAAGTATCAAATCAATAATAATAACAAAATAAAAATTTTATGTTTTAAAAATAATTTTTTAAATTATGAAATGGTCAAACCAGCGTGAAATTTCTATATTCAAAAGTTTTTCAGACATTCTTGAAAGTTTTTAAATACGGTAGCCACATGCCAGTGGTAAAATGCATGCATGTAAGCCAGTAGTTAAATGCATGCATACCAGTAGTAAAATATATGCCAGTAGTAAAATACATTTATGTATGCCAGTAGTAAAATGCATGCATACCAATAGTAAAATACACACCAGCAGTAAAAAGCATATATATTGAAATATGATAAACGTAATTCTCGGCACATTGTTGTCATAAACAACATTTTTTCTTGCAAAAGCTGTGAAATAATGGAATTAGTAATTTGATCTTTTGCCAGACTGAAATATTTTCATAATAAAAAGATTTTCTGAATCCTTTTCATTATGTCTTTAACTAGAAGAAAAAACAATATTAAAAATGTTATAGCTTGAATAGGGAACGACGTAATTAAATGTACATACATCCAACGTCAGATCTAGCAGTTTATTATCTTTAAGATAGCTAACTTCCAGCCAGGTGCGGATCATGCAGTTTTTGGTCTTTGAGTAGCTAACTTCCAGACATGGAGTAAACTCCAAATATTTTTATGTTTATACTTATGTCAAATAAGAATGATTTGCAAAAAATTACGATGATTTAAGTCTGGGAACAAAAAAACCCCAAATTTTCGCCCCACCTTCCCCAAACTGCAAAAAACAAAACCCTTATTAATAACATTTTCATCAACTCATTCCCATTTTAATTCTGACTGATGGCATAATTTCAATCACTGACCACATGGCATAATTTGTCTGTATTCCTAACAACCCACCCATTTACAAAAACAAAAATATTTAGAAGAAGCTTTAAGAAATTTGATTTCGATTCTTTTATCCAAGAAACTACTGATATTTACTGGAAACTTCACATAAAAGAAGTTGATAGCATAAATAAATCTATAAGTTTTTTCTTTGAAACATTTGGAAAAGTATTCGACCAATATGCTCCCGATAGGGAGCATATTGGTCTAATAGTTTTTCAAATGTTTGAAATACTTTGTATACAAAGAATCAACAAAAAACAAATCAATCTTCAATCTAAACCATGGGTAACTTTAGGTATTCTTAAATCTATTTCTACTAGATTACTAGATCATTTTTTGATCTAGTAGATCAAAAAGTGATATAGTAATCTAGTAGAAATACTAAAAATCTATTATTTACTAAACTTAAGTTATACAGAAATAAAATTAGCAATTTATAAAGATGTTCTAAAAATCCTTACTATACATTTATCAGAACATACCAGCGATGATAGATAACAGTGTTGTTAACATATTTAATAACTATTTTGCGACTATTTAACACAAACTACTTACAAAAATTGTTCCTTCTAAATGTGTTTTTAGCAACGTTCTTTAAATACCTTGTACTAATATTTTTTTCATTGATCCCGTTACTGAAAATAAGGCATCCATTCTTATAAAAGTTACTCTTAAAAATAATAAAGGCCTTGGGCCCCAATAGTCTACTATCGTTTCTTGTAAAGCTATCTTAAAGCTATCAATAGTCCACTATCGTTTTTTGTAAAGCTCTCACATAATCTCTAAACCTTTATGTACTAAGATGATTCTTTCAAAAATGGTATATTTTAGAAGCTTTAAAGGGCTAAAGTAATTACTATACACAAAATTAGTTCTCTTTTAGGCTACTCTAAAGACTTAACTGCATGATAATACCATTTATCTCCTTCCGTTTTGAAACTGGCTGTTCACAATAACTTTTTTTAACAGTTACTCAAATTCTTCATTAGTTTACCCAAGGACGTATTTATAGGTACTTGATTTAACATAGAGAAGTGAATATGCTTAATCTATTGTAAGTTACATAATTTATTTTCAGAATTTTTTTTTCCGTGAAGTTCAGGTCCGACGAGAAAACTTTGATCTTTTTGTTAAGGTTTTTTTAGGGTACAATAAATACTTTTTGACATTAATCAGAAAACAATAACTTCGATCATTATCATTAAAATGAGTTTCCGTCAGTTTTCTTTCGACACTAATCATTTTTTGAGCAGTTAATTTTCGATACTATTTTGCTTTTTCTGGTTTTTATTGTTTTCATTGTAAAGTTGGAATTAATTGTTTTCGATAATGATCTACATTTGTGATTTTTGAAATAAATATTTTTCGACATTAATTAGAAAATCATAATTTTAATCTTAATCATTAAAATGAATTTTTGTCAATATTTTCTCGACCCGATTCATTTTTTTGAAGTGTTAATTTTTGATACTGTTCTGCTTTCACCATTTTTCTATTCTTGTCTAAGTATGTTTCTGCGGCTTTACTCTGATGTTAAAAAAAAAAAAAGAATATTTTAGTTTTAGGGAGTTTTATTGTTTATTTTCCTTTTAAAAATATCTAAATTTAGTTCAAATTAAGTTTTTACATAAAATTACGTTATGTTTTAGACTAGAAAATAAACTAAATTTTGTATTATTAATGCATTTTTGTTTAACTTTTTACAAAATCAGTTTAGTACCTCTATCATTAAAAACGTCTAATTTTTATGCATGATTTTTGAACCGGTTTTCTCTAAATTTCGCATATCTTTAAAAAAAAAAAATTTTTTTAGCATGCGACAAAAAAATTTAGTATCCAATATTTCTAAGTGTTTACCAATGATATTGCTGCCATAAACTGTTAAAAATTTTAATTTTTTGTGCAATATTATTGATAGATAATTATTTTTGTTGCTGTAGTGCCACTGTCAATGTTTTAAGCAGGCATGGCGCAGTGGTTACGGAACCATTGTGGATGGTACGGAAGTAGGCGTGAACTTCTTGTTAAATGCTTTCCCGTGGTGCTCTGTGGTAAGACCGTAAGGACTTCTGGGAGCACCTAAAATAACTACAAAAAAAAAAAAGTTTCCCTCTATCGATAGAGGGTAACATTGACAGTGGCACTAAAGCAACAAAAATAATTATCTATCAATAATGTTACACAAAAAATTAAAATTTTTAACACTTATCCCAGATATCTGGGGTAACTTTGACAGTAGAATGTTTTATGCTTTAAATGTTAAAAATACCTTATAAGGGTAACATATTAATTGAAATTTTGACAAACAAAATAGAGAAAACATTTGAAATATATATTAGCATCTACCTACAGTTTCTTTTTAAAAATTGCCACTTTTAAAAAAATAGCGCTGAAAACATAACAAAAAATTGTTTTTTAAAAGATATCAAATAGATTCAGTTCTGATATTGTCTACTTGAATGTAAAAAAATGCAAGTTATTTTTTTTTTAGATTTGGTTTTTTTGGTTAATTCCATTTCATTTAATCTTGCACGAGATTCAGATGGCAAACAATGTTTTCTTAATTCTTTTTCTCTTTTCGTTGCTTAGCAAAGGTTGCGCGTGTCGAAGATGTTTCAAAAGTATCGCTTCTATTTGTTTTCTTGGAGTCAGAACTTCCTGTATTTCATCTGAGCTTGTGACTCACATTGGTACGGAGCATATGCTTTTCATGTTATTGATTGCCGGAGTAATCATAGTTTGATTTCCGTTATCACTTGCGCTAATAATTACACCCAATATCAGAGGCACTGTGGTTGACAATTTCTCACTGGTTATTCTACTTTGTTTTAGTGGAAAAATTCCAAAAGTTTTAAAATCTATTATAGCATTGCTTCGACTAAATGCCTCACTGTATGTAATCAATTTCAGCAATTGTGTTAAAGTTGCTTTACCTACATTTTTGTATCATGTTGTATCATAAAAAGTTTTCAAACAGTTCCTCCAAGATCCATTGACTGTCTTAAAAGCACCAACATCTAAAGGCTGTAAAATACTACTTGTATGGGGAGGTAAACAAAGTAGCTCAATGTTGTTTGCAATAGCTAAGTCTACAACAGTTTTTGATATGTGAGAGTTGTGTCCGTCAAATATTAGAAGCTTCAATCTTTCTAATTGGTTTTTTTGGCAATAAATATCTTTTTAAACCATTCAATGAATTGGGGGTTTCCATCCAACCTGACGGAGAACAGTTGTAACATGCATTGTCCGGACCACCATTGCAGCAGGTGCTGTAAAAGTGAAGAACTTTATAAACAATGTGTGGTGATAAAAATTGACTGGTTGCAGAACAGCATACCTGCGCTGTGAACATTGTTTTGGCTGCAGAACCGACCGTTTTGTGTGAATTCTTTAACCCACGTTTGCAGAGAATTTTCTGCTTGCTTATGTCGGTTTGAAATCCTGTTTCATCTATATTGAATATGTTTTGTGGCTTATTCTGTAAATGAATTTTCTCAATAATAACTGCTAGTTTTTCAAAAAAAGTCCTCAACTACGTTAACATTGCATGCATACGCATGGTTAGCAAAAAGAGATTGTCCAATCCGACGCGTAAGTTCGTTTTTTCATCTCTCCTCAAAACCATGCATCTAATTAGTTCCAGGCCTGCTATTATTAAAGGTGTTGGCTCTACCACTACTGTTTATGTAATCTTTCACATTACTTGCAACATTGCAACGATCTATTCCAAAGCCCCAGTCTCCAAGTTTCTGAATTGTATGAACAATCAACGATTCTTCTTTTCTTGTCAAATTTTTGGGCATTACTTGTTTACAACGCACTTTCATGAGATAATTAATGTTGTTCTATTGATATTGCACACAAATGCCAATTTACTTATGCTGACATTGTATTCACTCACATCTTTAATGGGTTTTTTCATGGCTTCCCGATCATACAATCCTTATGTTGAACTTGGTTTTTTTATGTAATCGCGAGGCATGATATCATGTGATCATAAACTCAAAAAAAATCAATCAATCATTTATTTATTTACACTTAAAGCGTAATGACAATAGTCACACATTATAAGTAAACTTTGATAGATCTATTGGGTAACTTTAGCAATCCAGTCAATGTTACCCCAAAACTGAAACGAGCTTTTTTAAACAAAAAATACTATAAAGTTGTTTTAAACGCTTAGCATTTAAAAATAACATCATAAAAATACATTTAAAATTATATTATAATATGGTTTAACTCACCTTTTAACTAAAGTTTTTTAACATTAAAAAATTAGGAATAAGTTTAATTTATGTTCGCCATATTATGTCGTTATTTATGTTTACAATTATGTGGATAAAAACAGCTATATTTGCTAATTCAACAAATTACTGTCGCATCGGATAAAATAATTAAAACCTTATTTTTGTGTAGTTGTTGTTTAGATTATGTATTCTATATCGATTGGAGTATAAACTACAAAATTTAAATCCACAACGGTGCGAGTCAGCTTTTTTTGAAGTAATACTTTGCGTAATGACAAAAATGTAAGCTCAATGGGTCTAGCAATTTGTAGGTGTGCAATTAAAGTTAAATTTAAAATTCAAAGTTAAATTTTTTTTTTTAATTATATAAATTTTTATTGTATTAATGTCACAAATATAACTTACGCATGTTTCACTCTACTAAATTAGTTTCTTAGACTCCGTTAAGGTCCGGTGTTGGTCCGGTGTGGTCCGGTGCAGTATTCGTATACACCGCTAAAACTTTAAACTTTTTTTTTTAGCGACTTTTTTTAGAATTTTGAAAATTTATTTTTGGAGTACAAATGAACCTATGATAATTATTATTAAAAGCTATTTTGATTATAGAAAAACTTTGAATATACTTTGGAAAGTATGTTTAGGGTATTATCTCTTATAACCAAAAGAGATGAAAGCATATAAGCCATTGCGTTGGCAACCTGATGTTTCTTCAGTTGGATCGAAAGAGCAGCTTCCATACAATAACGACGCAGAAAAACTACGTAATAAATATGGGATAGAAGTTGATGGAGAAAATGTTCCGGCTCCAATGCTGTCATTTGAAGAAATGGAACTTCCTTACTGGTGTATGAATTATCTTAGTGAAAAACTAAAAATTTACAAGCCTACTCCAATTCAGATGCAAGCTATATCATGCATGTTAAACAATCGTGATGTTATTGGTCTGAGTGCAACTGGATCTGGAAAAACATATGCTTACCTTTTACCAATTTGTGGTTTTTTAAATAAACAGAAATATAATATGCAATCAGAAATATCTCCTTTGTGTTTAATAGTTGTTCCCACACGTGAATTGATGAATCAAGTTAGAAATATTTTTATAGAAGTTCTTTCAAATATGCCTAATAATATTGCTAATTTATATTTCAAAGTGCCAAACCAAATTACACCAGAAACTGGATATCAATATCCTCAAACTAACATTTATATATCAAACATGTATCAGTTACCTTTACATGATATGCAGCATCAGACATTAAAAAACAGTATTGATAGTTTACAAATGCTTAATTCAAATATAAAAACAAATAACAATTTTAAATCTGACTGGGTAAGTAATATATGTGTTGCAGGCTTTTGTGGTGGCACATCTGTTAGTCATGATGTATCTCAATTGGGACCATATACTAAAGTTGTTGTCTCCACTCCAGGTAGGCTTATTGACCTTTGTGAGCGAAACCTTTTGTCTTTAGCTGGTATAAAATATCTAGTTATTGATGAATGTGATAGAATGCTTGATGAATTTGGGTTGGAAGAACAATTACGTAAGATTATTGCATTGGTAACTATAAACAAAAATGATATACGCACCTCCCTTTGGTCAGCTACATTACCTGCATCATTGGAACGTATTGCAAGATCTGCAACTATAAATCCTGTTTATATTTGTACTGGCATTGAAATGAGTGTTCCTCAAAATATTACACAAAATGTTATTTTTATGCATACTTACATGAAACATAAACACTTACTAGAAACTTTGCGTAGAACACCTTACCCTCCAGTTATCATTTTTACGAACTCAAAAGCTAAAGCAGACAGTTTAACTGAATATTTACTGGCTGAACAGTTTCATGTTGCTGCTATACATTCTGATAAAACACAATTAGAACGTAATGAAGTTCTGTCTGATTTTAGAGAGAACTTATTTGATGTACTTGTTGCAACTGATTTAATGAGTCGAGGACTTGACATAGTAACAGTAACACATGTTATAAATTTTGACACTCCTGATACTATAGAAGATTACATTCATAGATGTGGTCGTACTGGTCGTTTTGGACGGCCAGGCTTAGCGACTACTTTTTTAACTTTAGACTGTAAAATTAGTAAAGAACTGAAAGACCTACTGGAAGCCTCTAAAAGTGACATTCCTATAGAATTAAACGATTTAAAAATTTTTGGTAAAAAAATTTTAGTCACAGACATGGGTGATAAAGTTTGTGAATAGTTTTGAAAAAATTGATAATTATTGTTTTGTATAATTACAAGAATTAGAATCCAGCAGAAAATAAATTAAAATTTTTATGATTAGGCTTGAAAATAAATTTTTTTTTGTGTCCTAATTCCAAATCTGGGTAGCTCCATAAGTAATGGGTTTTTGGAGAGAAAATTGTATTTACGGAATAAGTTACCAAAACACAATAATTCAATAAGCTTGAATGAGTTTTATTGCTGAACATTCTGTTATTCAAAAATTTACTAAATATTCTGTTGAGATTTGTTTGACAAACTTGATAAAAAATGAATGCATTGCAAATTACTGCATAATACATAATTGTATATAAATATGTAAAATATAAAATATGTACATAAATATAAATATATACATAAATATAAATATATACATAAGTATAAATATATACATAAGTATAAATATATAAATAGAGGAGAGTGGTGTACCTCTGAGGTATTTTCAAACTTTTACAAATATTAAAAAAAATACTTACAATATGTTCTGTAATAATATTTTTTCATTAACTTTATAATATTAGTTACTCTAGGATTTTTTATTAAACATCCAGACATATTTTTTCATCTCTTTTTTTAAGTTTAAAAAACAGCTTTCATTACGTGTACCTTGGAGGTATGTATTTTGTACCTTGGAGGTATTATTGTTTTAACAGATTAAGTACTCAACATGGTATAAATTTGATATAATGTTTACTTATAGGATAATTGGACTTCACATCAGAGATAATATTAATCTATCTAGTTAGATTTATATAAACTATATTTTAATTGATACTTATGTTGAAATTATATATTATTATAAATTTAAACTAATTTATACTTAGAAGTATTAAAAACTTACAAAAGAACTGTTTATTAAGAAAAGAGTAATAACAAATACCTACATTAAAGTTTAGTAATAAGTATTTCACTTGGATTTAGCATTTGTCTACTTTACAATCAGGTTATCAAAGTTAATGCCAAATGAGTTTTTCTAACTGTCGTGCTGAACCTCCTGTAATAGAGGGATGTGGCAACTAAAAAACCATGTCTAATTTGTCCAACTCATAAACAGTTTTATAATCTCTTTGATAATTCGAGAAAATTATCAAAGAGAAATTAACAATTTGAAAAAAATAATTACAATTTAACAAAGAAATACACACATCATATTATACTAAAGAAATTCTTAATAAACAAAAAAAGTATCATAACAAACTATAACAAAATATTACATTAAAAAATACTTTCATAGTAAATATTAGTTATAATAGTATTTATAAAATCATGCAAGTTTGTACCTTGATGGTGCCACCGAGGTACACAACATTAGCTACCTCTAAGGTACACCGCTACCACAGTTTTTACAAAACCGCTACCATATGTTTATAGGTTAGGAGTTAAGCAGTTTCAAGCATGCATAAATGCAGCTGAAAACATGTTTTACAATTCTTGATAATCAGTTTTAAAACAAAGTTTATACCTACAGTTGTAGGTAAAAAAGTATGCGCTCTAAAAAAATTACTTTTTGGTACCGGAGACATACTTTTATTTTTATTGCAACAACAAATGTGTTAAGCAGTGGTAAAACAACTTATTATAAGCCTTAAGAGGCCAATACATGCAACTAAAATTTCAGTTTAAATTCATTACTCAAGATGGCAGCATAATTGACGTGCCTTCAAGGTACACTCACCTCCAAGGTACACCACTCTTCCCTACATACATAAATATATTAGGGTAAGTCAATTTTTCACTTTTTTTTTTTTAATCCGTAACGGTTAAGATACTGAAAGTTGTACTTACATATATAAAACAAAAAAATAAAGAGTTGAAGGTATTTAGTCAAACGGCGGCTTGCGGATTAGCAATCAAAATTTAAAAGTACCCTCATCAACATTTGGTATAAAAGTATTAATTTTTTACTTGTGGTTTCATACTTTTCAATACGTTCAGACAAAATTTCAATCAAAAAAGTTTGACACACCAAGTAATAACTCAAGTATTTGTATTTAAAATCATTTAAACGGTTTATCGTTTCGTTTTATTTAGCAAAAATGTTACAAGTTCAATTCAAATTTAAGTATAAATTTATTTACTTGTTGTATTACATCGATTAACTAATTAAACGCTCAATAAAATCCAATAAATAGTCATTATTAGTTTAATAAGTTATTTAAAAAGTAAAATTAAACTTAAAAAAATTTATTTCAAGAATGTAACAAGCAAGTTAAGCAAATAAATCATCGTACGACTGAGAATAATGTCCTTTTGACAAAAACCTTTGACGCATTTTTCTGCTAAGTAGTTTTGTTAGTATAGATTTATGCCTGGCTTCAAATCCATATACGATGTTAGAAGCTTCAGAAACTAATTTGACATATCTCTCAATGCTCTGGGAATGAGAGGGGAGGTCTTGAATGTTAGGCCTAATTTTATTTTTAATGAATGTGTAAATATCTTCATCAAAAAACTCTTTTGTAGTTGGTGGCTCCATTTCGATATAAGCAAGATCAGTAGTATTAATAAGAGATATCCAGCTCGTAGCATTCCAATTTAGTTGAGGGTTTTTCTTTTCTATTCCATAACTGCTTTTGTTTCTTAAAATAAAAACATCTTTATTTTTAAAAAACTTGCAAAAAACAAAAAATATTAATAACCTTAATAAAAACTTAATATTATAAAATACAGCACAATACATTTTTAAAAAAGCTTTGTATACAGATGCCTGATAAATTATAAATAGAAAAACTAATTTTAAAAAGTTGTTACTGTTTCCTGAGAGTGAGTATTGTCTCAAATCCAAGAATCCTGATCTATTCATTGTTATTTTTAACCATTGCGTAAAGAAAATTTGCAGGTATCAAACAGAAAGCATTACCTTGAATGTTCTTTTTTACAATTCTTTTTACATCATCAAACTTAATAAGATTCAATTGATTAATAGTGAAAAACAAAATCTGGGGAAATCTTGCAATTTGAAAGATTTCTTTATTTGAAACCACGATGGAACATAAAATTTAACAATATAATGGGTAAGCTTTTTTAGACTTGCGTTTGGAGAAATATCTCAAGTGTATAAACAAAGAATTCTTATAGAAAGGGTTAACCATCGAGCATGATTAATTGGACCTATTTTACAATTAGCCCATTTGTCGTCTACTTTATCTTATCAAATACCTTTACAATATTCGTAAAGAATCCTTTGATCTTGACTAATATCTTTTAATATCTCATGCGAAATATATCCTTCAGTGATAGAAGTTTGAATTGCTTCAAACTCTACCTGAGGTTGTCAATGAATGTCTTCAGAGGATCTTTTTACAATTAGTCCACTAAAATTTTGTGGACCGGTTGTTTTTCCATCTTACTTTTTAAAAAGGGCTTTTAGTGGGAGTTCATTCTAATGAAGACTACAACCTATTGTATGAAGTTTCCTTTCTATCAACTTTTCTAGATTATCCACCAAGCCACTCCTCCAACCTGTGTTTGATGCAGTATTGTCTTAAAGAATAGCACGGATGCTCTTCAGACTGTCATATTCTTTAAGTACACAAAATGTCTCAAGAGCAATCACATCCCCAGTAGCACCAACAACGGGTATTATTCTTTGTGTCAAGTAGATCCTGTGAAATTTGCCATCCTTATGTGTAAAAGTAAGGTGATGCTCTGCAGCAACATATTTTGTTATGAAATTTTTTCCTTCAGAACTATTTGCTTTTAAGTACATTTTTGTGTTCTTTTCTATCTTTCCATCAATGCAAAATAGTTGTGTCTTCTCTTCTGAATCTACTTTTTTTGAAATTATTTTTACTTTTGACTTGGCTCTATCTAATTTACACTTATCCATTTAAATATTATTGATGTCAACTTCCGATAGCAATAGATGCTTAATTTCATAGAGGAAGGCGTTTCCAAGAGCTGCTTCCAAGATTTGAAGAACATCCGCCTCTGACCAGCTCCATTGCATATCTTGGAAACTTTTGAATACTATAATCTGCCTGAGTTCTTTTACTAGTTTCCTTCATCCTGTCGCTAAAGTAAAAAATTTAAAATACTTATGATAAGTGATTTTATTATTAACAGGCGTTAAATACATACTAAACAAATTAAAATTTTAAGCCCACGCAAATAAAAATACCTGAGATGTTACTATTTCAGATATACATTCTGGGGAATCTGGTAATAAACTTGAAAGCTCATTATTAATATGTTTGTGATGTGATATATTTCCTTCCTTCTCTTTAATCCTGCTGTTTTGTTTTAAAGCAGATGTATCTACCGAAGACATCTGAAATAGTTCTTTTGGTCCTGTTTTTAAACTCTGGTTCCGTATATAAGCTCTTTCTTCTATTGAGACTTTTGCTTCTTTAGGGCATATGCAAATAATGTGTTCCATTTCGCATTTTTCTTTTTTGCACTTTACATAAACATTGTTACATGATACAATATTCAATGAACAGCAACAAAAAATACTTTGTTTATATTATTATTACGAGACACATAAATTATTTGCAATAAATTAATAACACTTTATTAAAGTACTAAACTATTTAAATTTTGCACAAAATAACTTGCTGGATAATAATATTTTTTTCAATTATTATACTAATTTACTAGTAAAATGTGCTTATTGTTCAGTTTAATCTATTTTAACTTTTTTAAATTTTCATTCTACAAATGTAACATTTATAAAATATAAACCAGTTAAGCATGTAAATCTAGTTGTATAGGCTCGGTCGAGAATTAAAAAGTATATTTTAAGAAATATTTATTAGCCGCTTATAAATTTGATTTTTTGGCGTTAAGTTAAAAGCAGTCAGAGACATTACTAAAGACTACGAATTTAAATATTGTTTACAAACAAAATGCAATACATGCGTGCTTATAATTTTTATAAAACAGCAAAAAGTAGTTCACGAAGTATGCAAATCTACTAACTCCATCGAAGTTCCGCAAAAAAATATTCAGTTAAAACACTTAAGTTTGCTATTTTTGCTTATATTGTTTAGCGGTACTTAAATACCAAAATCGACCTACCCTAATATATATATATATATATATATATATATATATATATATATATATATATATATATATATATATATAAATATATATATACATACATATATATATATATATATATATATATATATATATATATATATATATATATATATATATATATATAAATATGTATGTATATATATATATATATATATATATATATATATATATATATATATATATATATATATATATATATATATATATATGAAGAGCTCATTTTCAAAACGCTGTAAATCCATTTTTTGGGTTTTGAGTAAATCGAACTTTTCTCCTGCATAAAGAAATTAAGTATTTTGGAAAAAGTTATTATTGATTTAGTTAAACATGTACTTTGTTAATAAGACTACTGAAATAATGTCTACTGAAATCGAGCGGTATGAAATCGATGTATATTCTCAGTGGTTATTTTTGTTTTGTTTCAAAACGCTGTATATCCAAGTATTATTTATTAACAAAACGCTTTATATCCATTTCATTAATAAAATATATCTATTAATGAAACATAATATTATTTTATTATGCATTCTAAGATCTACCTTAAAATTTTGTTCTCCTTTAATATAAATCAGCAACTTTTTTTAAACAACTCACAAGTGCAACTATAAAAATATATAAGGTGTTAATGAGTATTTTATCTTGTATTCAATAACGTTAATAAAAAAAAAAAAATAATAAATCATGTTATGCGGGAAATTTTTTTAAATATTTTTTTTTATATCTTAAATTAAACATGTTTACAAAATTCACAGCTAAAAAACATGTAAATCAAATTATGAACTATCTTCTTCACTAAGGCTAGCATTATCTTCAGTGGCATTACAGAGTAGTGTTTTATACATACTAAGTATTCTGCCTTTTGCTCCTACAAGACCGAGAAGACGAAAAACATTGTCTTTCTTAGCAAGTTTAACACAGTTATTTAATTCCAAACGTTGCGTTCTAAATGTCTCCCATTTCTTCCGTTTTTTGAGGATACTGTGTGATTTTGGCTCAGAATGGTAACTAAATGCAACTACTTCGAGCTTGTCTGAATTTATAAAAAGTTTTTTTGCTTCACTGATTTTAAATGTTTTTTATGCTCATGACATACCTTTTGACTTCTGATTTGAAGTCATGTGCTGACCAATTCTGCCCGTAAACCATGACTTTTCCATGCCGGCTAAGTATGTTTATGTATTCATTAGGCTCAAAAATTTGGTCTCTTTTTTTAATATCTAGCTGAACTCGACCAAACACGCGATCAGCTGGCAGATATGAGTGACCACATTCTGGAAAAGTATGTGTAATCTGCAGTTTATTAAAATATTGTTTTCTTAGAGCTAGAAGCATACATGTCATATTTATGTTTTTGTTCTGGGCATAGCATGCATCAGAAAACAATCGAAGTGACGAGGCGTTGAAGCATTTATCTTTTAAAACATTTTTAAGTAGATGTTCTATAGCTGAACAGATCATATTCCAATCTTTCCTATTTTCACACTTGATCCAAGTAAAAAAATATATATCGTTAACAGACTGAGACTTATCACCTTTATGAATAACAACACCAAGGACATAAAAATAAAGCTGTCTAGAATAGTAGGCTTCTCCGATTGATAATTTTGGTAGTACAAGGTTCTCCATCATGTCAAAACAGATAGTGATCTCATTGGGATGAATATCATTGAGAAGACTATAAAATTTTCTGGCTTTCCTTCGATGAAGAATGAAAAGAGCAGTTTTTAATTTTTTTTGGTTATCAGTAATATTTTGGTTTTTCATAGCCAACTTATATGTTTGACATGTAGAGCATGCATCTGTTGCTGGGTATCCAAAAGCTAAATTGAAATGATTCATAAATACCCCATAATAATAATGGTAGCCTACAGTAGCTACAGTATAAGCATTGTTTTTAACCAAAAAAAGTTCGTACATCCGCTTTACATTTAAATCAGAGGGCAAATATTTACGTCCTGGAGCACCTTTTCTTCCATAATGACTTGCTCTGCAATTAAAAGACTGAGTATGGTTTTTAATAACTTCTTTCTTTTCAGAAAAAGCTATTTTCTTCCTGTCTCCTCCTCTATTTTCAGGTCTGGTTGTTCCATGTTCATACCAGTGTCTTGCAATTCTTAAAACTCTATCAGGTTTTATGGCTGGAATAAATTAATAAAATATTAACTTTTACTCATTAATTTTTTTTAACAAAATATACATTCTGTTTCTGAATTAAAAGTAAAGTAATTTTATACTTACACAATACTGAACAAAATGAAGCTTGGCAAACTCGTACTTTAATTCCCTCGCAGCATAAAAAGTACTCAATACTCATATTTCTTAACTTTATTCGATTATTATATTTTACTCTGACTCTTTTAACACTGATTATATTAAGCATTGACAGTATAGTAGCATCAGTATAGTAGCATCCTTTGTTATATCTCGAGCCTGAAATAAGTCAATCAATAAATAATTATTTTGCCATAAACACAAATTATACCAAGTAATCTTACATTGTGTATAATAAAACTTTAAACTCATAACTAAATTATAATTTCAACATACGAAGATCATTAAATTAAAAAAACTCACTTTGCAGTAACCTGAAACATGATTACATGATATAGTAGGAATTTTTCCTCCGCTTGAATGTCTAAATAACTTATTTTTCTCTCTTGCAGAGCATTGTTTGTTTTTTTTCGTGATTTTAACGTTGACACGACACTTTCATCTAAACCATCCAAATCAGCCATCTTTATTATTATTATTTAAATATGACTATTGCGCTTGCGTGGAGTTAACTTTATATAAGCACGGATTGGTCAAAAAAATATACAGCACATTGAAAATAAACTAAAAAAATTATACAGCGTTTTGAAAATAAATAATTTTTAGAGCCTAAATTTAAAAAAAAAATTAAACCTAATTAATTAGTTACAAACATGACTTAAAAGTATCTAACTTTCTCTTCAAAATTATCCACTTAACGCAGTTTTTTCGAAATTGGCGCTTACCGCGTTTTGAAAATAAGCTCTTCATATATATATATATATATATATATATATATATATATATATATATATATATATATATATATATATATATATATATATATATATATATATATATATATATATATATATATATATATATATATATATATATATATATATATATATATATATATATATATATATATATATATGTATATATATATATCTATATATATATATATATATACATATATATATATATATATATATATATATACATATATATATATATATATATATATATATATATATATATATATATATATATATATATATATATATATATATATATATATATACATATATATATATATATATATATGTATATATATATATATGTATATATATATATATATATCTATATGTATATATATATATATGTATATATATATATATATATATATATATATATATATATATATATATATATATATATATATATATATATAGCTCACCTAATGTATGGAAGTTATCTTAAAAACTATTTAAAGTAATGTATGGAAGTTATCTTAAAAACTATTTAAAGTAATGTATGGAAGTTATCTTAAAAACTATTTAAAGTAATGTATGGAAGTTATCTTAAAAACTATTTAAAGTAATGTATGGAAGTTATCTTAAAAACTATTTAAAGTAATGTATGGAAGTTATCTTAAAAACTATTTAAAGTAATGTATGGAAGTTATCTTAAAAACTATTTAAAGTAATGTATGGAAGTTATCTTAAAAACTATTTAATGAGTTTTAACTTTTGTGTGTTTTTATTCTTCCTAGTTTTAAATATTTTTATTTCACCTTGTTAAAACTCTGAAAAATAAAGGATTAAATTCAAATTAAAAAGGTTATCAATAAATTATTTTTGTTCTTTTTTATTTTTTTTCAATTCTCAAAACTTTTAATTTTTTTTTTTTAAATAAGTTATGTAAAAATGTTATAGCTTGATCATAAAAATGCATTTACGTTAATAAACTCTTTTTTTTATTTGTTGATGTAAGGAAACTTACTCACATCATTTTACTTGTTTGTAATTTATTCAGCCAGGGTTTAATAAAGTAAAGAAAACTTTATATATCAGTCTGGCAATCCCCCTCAAGACTAAAGTTGTCTTCAAATTGAAATGAAAATTTTTTTCCAACTTTTTTAAATTTGTTATCTGTATTTTTATTTTTAAAGGGTGTTCATCATGTTGTTTTTCAATATTATGGTTTAAAACAATACTAACGAAAGGAAAAAAATGCAAAATTTATGTTAAAAGAATAGGCTAATTATATAAATTCATACCTAAAATAATTTCATATAGACAACTGAATAAATTTTGAACCTGTTTCAAAAACTTTTTTGAAATATTAGGTTTTTGTATAATTTAACCAGTAACGGAGATGGAGGTGGATGAGGAGCCTTGTGGCCAGTACAACTTTTTTTTTCTATTCTATTTTCTGCATAAATCACAAACAAATCAACACTAATATTTGAACTAAATAATAAACTTAACGTTCAAAAGTCTTTACATATACTTTCAAAAAAATTTCCATTTTTTTTAGTTTAGAGAGTTACGTCAGGCTTTCCGAGTTTTTTTTGTAATGTGTACATATAATACAAAAAAAAAAAATTCGACAATCTTTTAACGACACTTAAAAGAATAGCAATAAAATCTTAAAAAAAAGATTTTTTTAAAAATGACAATTATTTTTGATACTTTTATCTAATTTCTTTTATTTGAGACCCAGCAAGACATACTTTAAAAAACTATTTTTATATTACAGTTGGTTGCCATACTATTAGACTTAGTGAAAAAAAACAGGCAAAACACCATTACAAACCTTTTCTCCTCACATAATCTTTTTCTCTTTTATTATTTTTTACTTTAGCAACGTTCCAAAAGATGTTATTTCATAAATGGCAACATTGTTCATATCTTTTATTGTCATTCTTATCAGTTGTCAGTTTGAACAAAACGTTGCATAGAACCGTAGTGTGAGGTGTTTTTATTCTACAAACAAAATTATTAGAATACCTCGTTGCGAAGATTATTTTGTGACTAGTATCGTATATTTTATTAATCACAAAGGTGTGTATATCTTAATACTCACATTTTTTAAACAAAAATGTATAAAATTATTTTTTTATGGATAAGTCTTATCGAATATTCTCTTCTTTTTTTGAGCAATGGGGAGGGCGTGTGATGTTTCTTAATGAAAACTAGATGTAATTCGTGGATTATTAAAAAATACAAGCATGTCACAATACAAGATATAAGATACAATATAAGATATAACACAATATAAGATGCTCAACATTTCTCTAAGCACAGTGAAGAAAGTGACGCAAAAACTTGATTTTGACATACCTTTACAACCCGCTCGTACAAGCGCTTGTGGCAGAAAAAAAGGTTAATAACACCCAGGACTGACAGAAAAATTAGGGATATTTGTCTACAACAAAGAAAACACCCTGTCAATTTATTGACCAAGATTGCCAATGAACAGTGAATTGATATTTCCCAACGTACAGTTCATAGACGTCCTAAAGAATTTGGTTTAACATCAAGTTGGCCAGCTCGTAAACCAAATTTAACACCCATTATGGTAAAGAAACTTCTAAGCTAGACAAAAAATATATAAAAACTTCACCGTGGATGACTGGAAAAAAGTAATGCTGAATAAAAATCTTTAATTGTAAAGTTTAACTTGACTTTGGTATCTTTTTAAACCTTATTTGTGTATGTTTTAGGTTTATTTTTCAGATGAGAGCATTTTTCAGGTCATTAGTGACAAATCTAGCTTTGTTAGAAGAAGATTGGGTGAAAAATTTCACTCAGATTGCATTGTGCCAACCGTAAAGCATCTTACATCTGTCATGGTGTGGCCGGTATTTAATTTTCAAGGTACTGAAAGGTTGCATATAGTAAAAGAGACAATGAGACAAGATCAGTATAAGGAAATTCTTAACGATAAACTAATACCACAGTTGACAGAATGGTTCCCAAATGAAGATAAATACATTTATATGCATGATGGGGTACGATGTCACAAGGCTAAAACCATTACAAAGTTTTTGAAAGAAAAAAAAATTGATGTCTTGAATTGACTGGAAATTCTCCGGATTTAAATCCGATTGAGAATGTATTGGATCTGCTAAAGCGGGAAATGGCCAAAAGTACAACAACAATGAAGCAGAAGTTGGTTGAAAAACTAATATATGTGTGGAACCGCAGTGAAGAGCTGCAAACAGCGATTCAAAAAGTGTATTTTGAGTATGCCACGGCGCATACAAAGCGTAATTACAGCAAAGGGACATCATACAAAGTATTAGCTATTCAACTCTTTCAGAATATTTTGAAAATTATTTTCCATTTTTATCTTTTAAATATATGTACTTGTGTTTTAATAAACATTTATTTTTATTTATCCATGGTAAAATGACCTTAAATGATAAAAAATTTTCCATGAAAAACATATTTACGGTGTAAATTTGTTTTTTTCTTGTTAAGTCTTATAATATGGCTAGCCACTGTAATATAAGAGATACCTCTGAAAATATTTTTTATTCAAGCATTTTTTAAATTCAATGTTATTTTATTGTATTATTTTCTGATTTATTTGCATTTAAAAATAAGAAATACAAAAAAGTAATATAGGAAATATCAAAATTACTCTTATGTGACACCGACAAAAAAAAACAAAAAACAACTAGTTAAAATAGTGGGCAATGGTGATAAACATTGTACTTTTTTAAATTTGATTTGAACAAAGGTAGTTCAACAAGGTTGTGTATAACTTTATAGGTCATTACAAGATCAAATTTTATTCTACGGCGTTCGAGATTAAAGATATTGAGTCTTGAAGAATAATCTTTATAAGGAACACGACATCTTTTACAGACACTTCTAGTAAAGGATTTCTGAACCTTTTCTAATTGACGTATATCTTTTAAAAGATGGGAATTCCACACAGAGCTACAAGATTTTATGATAGGTTTAACATTTATAGGCTTTGATCAGAAGCTTGAAATCATTACTGATGAAGGATTTTAATAGTAAGTATGAACGAGAATGTGTCTTGCTTGCAATGAAAGAACAGTGATTAAAAAATTTCATATCCGAAGATACGACTAAACCGATATCTTGAATTGAATTAATAGATTCAATAGGTATAGTACACACTAAGGTGCATGATGCAGATATTTTTCAAAAATGTGGTTTTTGAACCAACCTAATATATATATATATATATATATATATATATATATATATATATATATATATATATATATATATATATATATATATATATATATATATATATATATATATATATATATATATATATATATATATTTGACATTTGTATCAGAGTATATTACATATTATTTAAAAACATCAAGAAATACAGTTTCTCTCAACACTAATAATTTTATTATAAAAGAATTTTTTGCTGGGTCATGGACACCAGCATCATTAACTTGTAAAATATTACAACAGTTTTTTAACTGTTATGATTATATAAAATTGTTACTATTGACGTCAACGGTTAAATGGCATGAAAGAAAGTCCGATTGGTCCTGAGTTCTCCATTACGTATATCTCATTGTTTCAATGAAAATGATATTCCGTGGTTTAGTGTGCCAATTCTAAAAATAATTATTCTCATAGGTAGAAATAATTATTCTCATAAAATAATGATTTCTCCACAGAGTTTACTCCATCTGTAGTAAACATCATTTGCAAAACAAAATAAATTTTTAAACTATGTTAATTGAAAATGGGTACGATGGTAAGCAATTGAGGAATATTAAACACCAATTTTATCAAAAAAGACAGAATAAACACAGCTCCATCAGAATGCAATAATTTTCCTGTGGTGTCTTTGCCATGGGTACCAGGCCTTTCACTAAACTTCAAAAAATATTCCGAAAAGCAAGATACAGAGTAGTAATTAAATCAAACCCAAATTTAAGATCTTTATTAACATCAAAAAACAAATCAAAACTACCTAGTAACAGCCAGCCTAGAACCCATGTAATAAAATGCAACTGTTACAAAGTTTACGTTGGTGAAACAAAAATGCAGGTAAATACGCGGAATCATCAACATCAGAGAAGCATTGACAAAATGAAACCTAATCAATCTGCATTAGTAAAAACCTTCATTCTGTATAAGGAAAAATCTGCATTCATAAAACCTTTTGCAAAGAAGATATCATTTGGGAAAAACAAGAACATTAAAGATAGAAAAAAAGTGTTTTAATGAAAAATTAAGGAGGTACTAGAAATACAAAATAACATGTGCTCTGCGTGATTAATCTTGATGTAGGCCGGTATGTCAAAACTATGTTTTGAACGCTATTTTTTAAATTTAAAAACAAAAAAAGCCATTTAACTGCTGACTTCTATTATTCTTAAATAAACTTTTGTTTATTAATAAATTCTAAATTTCATACAATAATCTCTTAACTTTCAAAAATTATGACCTTATAAAATTTATAACCTTCTCAAATTGAAGGGGGTTCAAACTTTATACTGTCAAGTTTTATAAAGGTATTGCCTTTTTTTTTGCTTAATTCGCTACGTCATGTCTTATTTTACATCGACTCAAACAGCAATAGCAGTTATCGAGTAGCAATTTTAAATACACAGATAAATAAATATAAATATCCATTGTTTCTTGAGGTTTTTATTTGAAGTTAAATCAACGATAACATTTAACATACTTCGTGGAGTTTCAAATAACTTAAAATGTTCAAACTCTTAAAGCTTTATTATTTTTTTTTTTTATATTTAACTTTTATTTTGCTGATTAAACAATATTACAATTTTTCGTATAAAATAAATAACATCGTAAACATAAAAAACCTTTATAAAAAACGTTTTTAATCTTTTTTTATTTATAATATATATATACTGTTATAATCAGTCAGGGACTCACAACCTTTTCATAGAGCCCCTTTAGTCACTCGTTAAAATAAAATAAAAAAAACTTTAATTTTTAAAATAAAATAAAAATTTAATAAAGCAAAATTCATTTTTTTTTTTTTTTTTTTTTAGTGTAAAAAATTGAAAATAAAAAAAATATATATTAAAACTCATAAGAAGAAAAAAATAAAAAAAATAAATAAAAAGAAAAAATACAAGAAAATCTGAAAACAAATACTGTAAACTATAATATATATGTCAGGAATTAAGGAGATGCATTTTAGTTTGTTGTTTAAACGATGAAATGCTTTTTAGGTCTTTAATATTTCTATTTTGGAAACGATTTCATATTGATGGACCACGGTTTGTAATTAGAAAACTTGACTGCTGTGATTTAATTTTTCCTAGTTGATAGTCGTTTCTGGTATTTGAACGCAGATTATATTTTTCAGAAAATGATATCAGGAAATTATCTGAAAAAACGCTTGGTAGAAGATTGTTTTTATATTTATACATAAAAATTAATATCTGTAATGTGTTAATTTTCTTAATATCTAGAACCATCATGCTTTTCATCACTGGGGCCGGGTTTACTAACCTATTTAAATAATTAATTGCTTTGCATGCATGGTTTTGCAGACTTTGCAATTTTAGCAATTTGGTTTTTTGGGTGCTGGCCCATATAATATTTGCGTACAAAAGCTGACTATGTACAAGACTAAAGTAAAGCATATTACGTGATTTACTATCGAGAAAAGGTCTTGACTTATACAAAACACCTATTACAGAGGATATTTATCACTTTTTTTTTAAATTGGAATTAATATTCCTAGCACATTGACATACTAAAATAGGCACTTCAACATTTTTTTAAATGTAAAATGAAAACAAAACAAATACCAAACCAAATTTTTTCTAGAAATAAAAATCTCAAAAAAATGTTTTTCGTATTGTTAAGCGGTTCTACTTTTTGCAATAAACAAATAAAAGATTATTTTATTTTAAGTCATTGGTTAAACGATGGAAGAAAATACAACTCAAACTATTTTGTCGGCATGAAGCGTCAGATCTTTTTTCTTTACTCGTGTTTTATCGATTATCAATGTTACGCTATCAGACTTTAAAGTGCCTAACTAAAAGATTTTGAAAGAAGTAAAATTTAAATAGAAAATTTTTTTATCTCAGAACAGCCGTGGCGCAGTGGTTAGAGCGCTTGGTTTATAAGCAGGAGATCAAGGTCGAAACGAGCTCTGGACATAATTTTTATTAATTTTCGATTTAGAAATTTTAAAAATTAAAACCATTTTAAGCAAACATTAAAAAAAAAAACTAACAAACCATCAAAAGATGTATCTAAAGCCAATAAATCATCTTTGCACAAAATTTTTTCAATGTTTCTAAAAAAACAAGAAATAGAGTGAATCACATTCTTGAGTTTTTCAGTTGCAATGTTATAGTTTTTAAGTTCTATGGTTTTAATTATACAGTTTTACTTCAGTTTCAGCAAGAAATGGCCAAAATGGTTTTTCTTTCAAACTTTTACATCAATATTTTTTGATTTTGAAGAAGTAGTTTTATAGTTTTTTTAATTTTGACCAGTTCCGCCAAACTTTAACGTTGTTTCAACATGACTTATGGTCGGTTTGCGACGTAGTTTTAACGTTATTTCAATGTCATTGTGCCTGCTGGGTTATTTACACGTTGTAAAGATTAGGCTTAATTTATTTTTGTTAAAATAAAATCTAATTATGTAAGCATCATAATAAAAAAAATCATTTTTTAAAATACAACCTTATTAAGTAAAAATGAAGTTCATTTTATAAATTTTTAAAATACAACCTTTTTTTGTTATTTATAAATTTTTTATTTTATTATCAATTTCTATTTTATTATTTTTATAGCATTTATCTAAACTTTTTAGTGGTCACACAAGCACAAGAAACCCAGAACATAGTTTTTTGTTGCTTTTAGTTTATATTTCCTTCAGATGTTTTTACAACTACTTAATCTTCAAACGATATTTTTGTTTTATTAATTTTGGATGTAGTTTCAAATTGTCAATGTTTTTTTTTGCATTATTTTTTGTTTTAATTTTTGCTAAAACATTAATTGTCTAAATCTTTAATTAAAGCATGTTTTGTTAATTTTCGCGTCACGGTAAGGAAGGAGGTGTGAACTTTCTGAATTTCAAACTGAAATCTTTATTAGAATCTTTATTAGAAGTTGATTAAACACGTTTTATGTGTCGCTAAGTATAAAAAAATAAAACACAAGAAAAATCCTCTTAAAGATTTTGTAATTAAAAAATAATAAATTTATTATCATTCTAAAAACTACCAGCAGAATATGAATCTTCATTTTCTTTATCTATGAATCCTTTTTTCATAGTTCTTAGCAATTTTCTTCTGCTAATACCTGCAGGTAATGTCTTTTTGTCACATAACATATTCAAGTTGAGTTTTTTTTATGGTCCCTATGTTCATAAAGTGATTGGTGATTATCTGCAATGGTGGGACAGTCTACCACCATTTTTGATTTTTAAGGGAAAACCTTTTCCTGATGTTTCCGAGTTTCCAACAGGAACCTCTTTAAACTGCAGTAAATCAAGTTGTATTGAACAAGATATTTTTATCCATTATTTAAAACATTTCAATAATCACCGACAAAAAATTGATATGAAAAAATCCTTACTCTAATGCTTACTCGACTCTGGCTGTCGAATTCTGCATCCTTAATAACATTGAAGTAATATGTTTACGACCACACAGCAGTCATCGTTTGCAATCACTGGACACACACTATAATAAGATAATAAAACAAATTTGATCTGAGACTTTGTTCAAACAACTCTTTGATGGATCATCAATCTCTTTACCTCGCGATTAATTCTATCTTTTTTTTAACAGTGTATGGGAAGAAATGGTTGTGAAAAGAAGACTTTTTGTTGATACGTTTGTTTATTGTAAGCTCTACCCTCTCCGTAACACTGTAAAGAAACACGAATATATAAAAGGGGAGTTATTTAGAGAATACATCATTTTCAAGGATATACAAATTTTCCGTTACTAAGAACAAATGTTACTTCTCCGAAGATTTCAAACCGAACTCACACAAAACTTCATTTTGCGCAATTAACATGCATTGAAAATATTGAAATGTTGAAGAAGAAAAAAATAAAAATCTCTGGATGTGTTTTCCAATAAAAATGACTCGTTGAAGAAGGAGATTTTTATCAAACAAAAAAAAGCAAGTAGCTCAAAGAAAAGGAAGTTTTTGCCCAATCAAAAAAAAGCAAGTAGGTCAAAGAATAGGAAATCTTATAGTTTAAAATAATTATTAAACCAAATGCAAGCGAATACATCAAAAGCTCATAACAGAAACAGTAAAAAAACACTCATTGCTTTGTGTGAGATGTGGGTTCATAAGAAGACTGGTTCCAATTCATTTCTTATCACGGATGGGCATGTGAAATCTGCTTTTGCATTGATATGTGCACAGAATGTGCTTAATTTGATAAAATACAATAAAGTTTCAACTCTTTTTACATTAGAGAAATCGCCCCATAAATTGTTGCATTCTTGCACTCGTTTATATATATTAAAAACAACTCTGAGCGTTTTTCAACCTTCTGTTCCATTACATAAAATCGTATATAGATACAAAGTTATAATTCCCATGACAATTATAAAACTACAATAGTCATTAAAATAATAACCATAAATGAATGCGTGACTTTCATCACGTTTATCTACGTGACTTTTACCACGTATACGTAATAATTTTAATTCACCAACTTTAATAGAACATAAATGGCGAAATCGCCCGATATAAATGTGTAATACAAATTGCCGTTTATAAGTATAAATAATTGATTATTTTTGAATTTTTAAAAGCAGTCGAACTAAGTATAGTTTATTCAATATTATTTAGTTAATGGTATACGATAAAAGCGTATCAGGTTGATCAGACAACATTAAAGCAGCAAAATATCTTCAGGACATTTTTTCCGAATGAAATTGTTAACTACTTCATTATTATTTTGTGTCTGTTTGTGCAAACATTTACATAATAATTAAACTCTGCAAAATTTTAAAACCCATTTTTCAAGTCTTGAAAGATGGGTTTTAAATTTTCATTTATTGCTTATGGAGGATTTAATTTAGCCTTATAATTTGATTTACCTGCTAGTTTATTTGACTGCCACATGCACCAGCTATTTATATATTGAGGAAATTTATGTCGTTCAGTTTCATCATGAATATCTGAGTTATGGAAAAGTGTTGCCTAAATACTCTGTTTCATTTCATAAATACTGTAAAGATTTTGCCTTACGGCAGTACCATTATAGTTCTGCCAAGTATTTATAGCTTTATTATTTAATAATCCTTTACCCATTATATTCCCACATCAGATAATAAATTTAGTTTCATTATTTGGTGTAAGTTTCGCAATCGTGTTCCCATACACTTTTTAACATGTCCAACACATTCTTTTTTATCAATAGTAACATTAGATCCATATGGTTGAGATATGTTAACATCATTGTATAAGGATGTGTCTCCATCTCCTATATAAGATTTTTTCCTTAGTTTACACTTCTCTACAGATCACCCAAACATTTCCATAGCACCCACAGATTCCATTTATCCTGAGGATTTTACATGGTTATGAGACAAATGTGATCATTTCGCCAATTACTATAACCAGGTTCACTCTTTTTTTTATACCAATATTCACAACCTTTAAATTGTTTTGTTAAAAACAAAATGGTCAACACATTTTCGATTACTTGTCCATATCAAAGTTACAACACCATTAATGGATGTGATCTCTTTTTCGCCATGTACCACCGCAGGAACATGGCAATTAACAATACTTGTATTATCACATGTCTCTTTTGCAACATTTGACATGCAACTGTTAGCTGCTTTAGCTTATGCACTGTGAAATAATTTTGCAATTTTACCATAGTTTTTTTTTCCTATTTCTTAAGCAACAAAAATTTGTGTATTAACCTCTGCACTTCTTTTATTTATTACTAAAGTTTTAAATGTGTCTAAATTTTCATCACAACTTTTGCAAAAAGTTTGTAAGCAAAATCCCTCTTTTTTTTCAATGTTATCTTACAAAATAACTTTATTTTCAAATTCAGGACAACAAATGTGGAAATAAAATTTCCACAATCAGGAAAAAAAACCTTTTTTTTTAGATATCAAACTTTGTGGTTTTTAGAATACTAAGTATTTTTTTAATATAGAAAAGTTTATAAAAAAGTTATAATTGTTTTTTTTTAATTGTTTTCGTAATCTTCATTGTTATTCTCAACATTTTGAGTAGTTTTCATTATCAAAAATAACTTCTTTGTATTTGTACAACTTGTTATTGGTGATAAAGGTAAACTATTTTTTTGTATATCATTGCATGTGTGTTGATTACCTTTAAACTTGTACTTACGTTTTTTAATCGTACTGCAAGTCATTTTTTTGTTTAAAAGATACAAACAAATTTGGGCGGATGTGTATTTCAGGCACCCATAGCGCTTTATAAGTAACAGGCCGTGACACGCAAAATTCAGAAAATAATGTGGGGGCCGATATTTCAAAAAATAAATATGACGAATATAATTCGTTTTCAAAAAAACTTTTATTTAATGTCTCCCATTATGTAATACAATAGATAGAGTAAAGATTTATATAAATTTAAAAAAACAATTTATAGATCTTTTTCAAAATTTTCATAAAAGATTATATTGCTTTAATTCATAGAAATGCCAAAACAATGAAATAAAAACAAGTTTAAAATCAGGTAAAAAAGAGAACTAAATAGCATACTGTGGTTTTTATTTTGTAAAATACTACAGTAAAAATACTGGGAAACTACATCTTTAAATAAGAATATATTATAATGCCTTATGTGAATAAGGAATACTTTTAAAATTATAAAACAGAAACTTTAAAGAATCAATTAATAACAACAAATAAATAACAATAAAAATGTCAATGACTGTTAACCTAACATGACAACTTTAAAATTTTAAGAGATGGTTCTTTGTTTGATTTTGGTGTTGAAAGTTTGCAATAGTTTTTAATAAAAATATTTGACAGTATATTACGATGATGTTGCTCCATATCAAAAGAGTAATGCTCTGATATTAGCATGAAAATATTGCACAGGGATGTCCGACAAACTTTGTTCTTAATAGAGATAAAGAGTACAAATGAGAAGAAAACCCATTGGGCAGTATTATCAAAAGGAATTTTCAACCCACCTCTATCGATTGATTTAAGATATTGACCAAACTTTTCAAAATTAAACATTGTTTAAGTCAAAAGTTCCTCTTCATTAGGCAAATCATCATTTCGAAATACATATCCAGCAATGCAAACAAAAGACATCTTTGATTAAACAGTTATATTTTTTTCAAGTGTTGGTAAATTGTCAAATACCTCAGCTGAAGACTCATCAAGAAAAAATCCACAAAATTGACAAGAATGTCCTGCATAAGAAGCTGACTCGTTAATGTTATGTGTCAACAAAAGTGAAGCTTTAGAAATATTGAACCTTTCAATTATTTGTTAAACACTGAAAAAATATGTGCCACCAGATCCTTGTCTTAACTTGCTGAATTCTTTTTCAAGTGGGTCTGTTGTAAATTTTCCTAACAGAACATATTTGTGTGTTTCTTCTAATAATATTTTTGTCAGCTCAACAATTCCTTTACATGTATGATTTATGGAATGTCGTGTATTATGGGTTAACTGTTTTATGCGTTTTCCTAAATTACTTGTGTAATGCCATGCGTAATGCCATTTCTCCAAAATCAAAAACAAACTTTAATCTATCATCATTCGGATCTCTGATGACAGCTTGTCGATTATCATTAAATCTACAATCCACATCAACACTTTTTACATTTAAAATTTTTCACCAAGTGACTACAAGTTTAATAAAATCAGCAGTTTGGCTTATGTTTGAGATATTGGTGGTTTCGGGGTGATTAAGTAGAGCATTATATGTTTTGTCAGAGAACACCTTTAGACAAGTAGAAACAGATTAATTTTCAATATGACTTGGTCGAATAGAAACTTCATTCAAATCAGAAAGTTTCATTAGACAATTTGATTCAGCTTCATAAAGTTTTATTAAATGCTTCCAACAAGCTTTTTTCTCAACACCATTTTCATAAAAAACAAGTTCTCCAGTTTTTTCTGTGAGCCAGTTGTTTCGGATGTTTTTGATCAAGTGGATAAAACCAAACAACAAAAAAGTTCCATTGGTGGTTAACCAAGGTCTTTCAGGAAATGTGTCAAACCTTTTAAAAAACACTTGATTAGTTCGATTTCTGTCACATATAATAGCTTTTGCTTCGCCATTTGAATCTTTTACTGCTTCTACAGTTGACTGAATTTGATCATATAGAAATTGAGAACTTAGTTTGTTTACAGGTAACATTTCTACTAAAAATTTAGGTCCACCAAACATACAAGTTATCATGACACCTAAAACAGTTTTTGCAAGAGAATCTGGGTTATCTAATGCTTTTCCAAAAACAGCACCTCTGTAGTATAATAGCATTTTTTTAACATAAACCTTGCCATGAAGAATAATACAAGTTCTTTGACTATCACTTAAATTATCAAAAACTTGTTTTAAAAATAAATTATCATCAGACTTTGATACCCTTGAGGTAATGCGTGTTAATGTTCGAATAGAAGGTAGTTTAAAATCATCACATAGTTTTTTATAAAGTGTACGAGAGGTGGTAAAATACTCAAATGCTCTGATGATTACACTAAGACTCTACTTACTTGTGTTCATTGAATTAACTTGCTCATTCATAACTATTTCTTTATTATTTGGTGTCAAAAGGTTTAGATATCGTAATACTTCTTCAAATTTAGACCACGTATTAACAACATTAGATACAGTATGGACTTTTTTTTTCACATCATTGAAATAGGCTTCAAACTTTAAAGAACTATCAAATATAATGAGAAATTTTGGTGTTGCATAATTAAAGTGTGTAGATTGTACATAAAGTTTGCTATCTGAAATAAAGGCTATCAGAAAAATTACGTTTTTTATTAAGCAATGTATCACAAAAACGTCAAAATCAAAATTATCTTTTGCTAAAAATAAATCAATTTCGTCAAAATTATTTCGGCTTGAGGATGATGCACGTTTAGTTGATCTTATAGAGGGTATAGATGTTGGTATTTGACTGAGAGGGACATTAGGCCAAATTGATGGTGGGTTCTTTGGTCGTTCTCTTCCTTTTACTTTAATTTTTTCGAAGTTATGGGCCAATGCAGTTCACAGACTACAGTATTGCTTGACACTTTTAAGTTTGCATTAGGAATACATCTTATCCAACGTGTTCTCTCTTCTTCGTCTCTTGGAAATCTATAAACTGACGTTTTTGAATCGTTTAAAGTTTTTTTCTGTGATAAGTAATTTGTCGAGCATCCATATACACAGCATTTTTTCACCATTTTTATAACTGACAAAGTAAAGAAGTAAACGAAGCAAGCAAGTTTTTTTTATATCATTCGAGTCCTTTTCATAACATATTCAAGAAGTTAAAAGCGGCCCCCACATTATTTTCTGAATTTTGCGTGTCACGGCCTGTTACTTAAAGAGCGCCATGCAGGCACCCCTTTTAGTATGTTTGTAAAAAACGAGTCACGTTTTACGCGAAACATTTGTTGAAAACCATATTATATAACCCTGAACCTTACAATAAAGTTTGTTTTATTGAAAGCCATACCCTAACCAAAATCCTGAGCCTAACCCTAAAGGTCCGGGTTAGAATTTGATTTGGGTATGAATTAACAACAATATTTGTTTCGTATAAGAGTCTTATACGAAACAAATATACTACACGTTTTAATAAGACTCTTTTACGGACTTACTAAAGGGAGGTGTCTGAAATACACGTACGCCCAAATTTGTAGTTGAAACTTTTAAAAGCGTTCAAATGTAGTAAAGTTTATGATTCTAATTAGTAAGTTTAATAATTAGTAATGCTGTGTAGTTTATCCTAAGGTTGTTTTGAGCACTGGTACAAACATTAAGCAAACAAGATACTTTCAAGACTCTTAAGTTTCCTCCAAAAAGCTGACTTTAAAGTTAAAAAACCAACAATCAATGCCGTTACTATGGCTGTAACTAGAGAAGCCTAAAACACTAATGTCCATTAAAACATAGTTGTTTAAAAAACTAAATTGAATAATAAGAAGCGGTTTTCATATTACAAATCTCCGTTAAATTCTGCATATAAATCAAGGTAAATTTTTTTGATTATTTAGAGGGTATGCTACCTTAAGGTGGTAGTACTCTTTAAGAGAAAAAAAAAATTTTAAACTGGATATTATATGGGAATATTTAAATTTTTCTGAAGTTTAGATTTAATCATTTCAAAAAATAACAAAATTATTTTTTTTACCCCCTGCCTAATAATTACGCACATAAATTAGCAAAATTTAGGCAAAAAAAATGGAGCTTTTTTTAACAAGAATATCTTGAGAACCATAGACGTTCTACAGACCAAACTTTATAAGTAGTTTTATAATGTTCAGAAAATGTGCTGAATTAAAAATTATACAATAAACAATTATACAATATACAATTATACAATTAAAAAAAAAAAAAAACCTAAAATAAAAAAAAAAAAAAAAATAAAAAATACAATAAATATTTAATAACTTTAAAATCATTAAATTCTATCAATAAAAAGAAAAAAGTATAAGTACAACTTGCTGAAATTCAAGCTTTAATACTTTATATAAAAAAAAAGTTAATTTTCTTTGGTTCAGCACATCGCAAATATACTGAAGAATAATTGCTGAAAATTTAAAAGAATTCCAATAAGCGGTTAAAAGGTCATCTCTGTTAAAAAATTAAAAGATACACAAAAAGTTAATCGCTAGAAAAATACAATTTAAAAAAATACTTAAAGTACATTAAGTTTTTTACACAATAAAATCTACTAAAAACCACCACTGTTGTAAGTAACACCTTTTGATTCGTTATGTTGGTCAATAAAACCTTTTTTATTAGTTCTTAGCTTTTTCCTCTTGTTTTTTGTGGCACTTGTACTTTTTATTTCATTCTGTTTAACGCATACATAATCTACATTTCAAAAACTATTTGTTGTAAA
The DNA here is from genome assembly GCF_038396675.1 of Hydra vulgaris. NCBI lineage: Eukaryota > Metazoa > Cnidaria > Hydrozoa > Anthoathecata > Hydridae > Hydra > Hydra vulgaris. The sequence goes on from NC_088923.1 coordinate 15,020,982, forward strand.
ATGTCCAGACACAACATTACATTTTTCAAACACTGGTAGTAAACCCTTCTATTCCATAATAGTTTTGACGAGCATTTATCAATTTATCAGTTAATCTTCCTTTCCCACTGATGTATTTTCCATTTGATAATGTATAACCTTTGTAACGATCTCGCAACTTTTTTAGTCTTGCAATAACTCGCTTCTGAACATGTCCAATGCACTCTGCTTTCTCAATAATTTCTCCTGGGTATGGATTTTCATCACAAACTTGCATATAAGACTTGGTATCTCCATTTCCAATGTATATTAGGTACTTGAGTCTAAGGTCCTCAACAGATCGCTTGAATATTTGTTCAGCGCCTACAGATTCCTTACTTCCTGAGCTACCCTTATGATTAATCTTGCAGTTATGTGTAATCTTCCAGTTCTCAAAAGCCGGAGTACCTTTTCTTCTTGACCATATCTTGCAGGGGTAAGAACTTTTTGTCTGCACAGCAGTATTAATACACTTTTCATGAGATATTGCTGTGACTATACCATTCATTGAGGACTATCTTCTGCGTTGCCATGAACCATCTAAACAAACAGCAACATTGATAACTGATGATTCATCATAATTTTCACCAAGTTTTTCCCTACGTATGTCCTCTGAGGCTTTTTTTGAACTCTCTCTAGAGGTTTCAACGTAAACAACGTGAAGTTTATTACTAATGTTATGGTACCCACGTTTAATCATACCAGGAGGTATATTCATTAAACGACAAAAAGTATTAATTGCTGTGTATCCTTGCCCCATTTCGTAGGTTAATTTCTTTCATTTTTTTACATTTGATTACTTCATTTTTATTCTCTATTGATTTCGAAGTTAAAAAATATATCGTTCAGGTACAACTTTGACAAGAAATTGGAAAAGTGTGAGAAAGACCCTCATTTTTATTAATGTCGTGTACAATATTAATTGACGAATAACATTCGGGGCCACTTCCAATTGCCTTCAACAAACTTGAAAATAAATTTGAGTTCATAATTATATTACTCTTTTTCTATGTCATTAAAGTTTTCTACATCTAAAATAGACAAGTTAATTTTTTTTTCCAGATGCCGATCCACTTACATTACTTGGTAAATGTGGAGACAAAACAGTTAGTTGTAAAGCATTTGAATTATTTAGAAAATGTTTTCCTAATTTATGAAATTTTCTTTTCTTTACTCTTGTTTTAGCATATCTTTTTTTTGAACCCATTTATCAGACAACTAATCAAGCGCATCCATCAATCAAAGAAAGTTTTATTAAAGGGTAATCATCTATATCTTACAGAAACGAATGAGGTTTCAATTTATGAATACTAGATCAAAAAACAACAAAAGTTCTAAAGAAACAATTTAGTCATAAGCACACAAAAAAAGTATATAAATTAGACTTCTATTTTTCAAGATATTGCAAGAAATCTCTAAGTGCCGTTGCTAAGACAACTAATTTTCCAGTTTCAAATCTAATAAGGTCAATTGAAGACCTTAATGCTAAAAGTACTCAAGTTAAAATATATTCATTTTGAGGTATAGGAGTTCGAATATTCAAACTAACCTTAAAATCAGGCAAGACATGCCAATACATTTCTAATAACCGCTATATCTTTACATTATTATAATGAATAAACCTGCTTATTTTAAAATCTTAAACCCTCATCTTTTAGAAGATATGTGTAATTTATTTTAGGACTTAAATACTTTTTATCCTATTACTAGACTAAGGCACTTTTTGCACCAAAAAGAAACACTCAACTAATGTATTTTTTCAACATATATTATTTGTATAAAGAAATAAGTCTATTCTATGTCTTCAATGTCATTCGTGTCTCCATCTATATCTATGCCATAAATATTAATATAAAAAGTAACTTCTTCTTGGTTGACTTGTGTTAAAAGTTCACAATTATCATAAAATTTGACAAGCAAAAAATTTACGTATGTTCTATTAGTTTTGAGTGAAAGGAGAGTTAAAAAATTTTCACCACATTTGAAAGTTTTTATAACATCAGCAATATAATATTCTCCTGTCATTGAAATTCGGTTTTGCGGTACCTTGACTCGTTCAAATTTTGCTCCTCTGAACTCACTGATTCCAGTTATTGTATTTTTTTAGGGACTATAAGCTCTTTTAAAGTCAAGTACTTTAACAACTGAGGTTCCATCTTCAATCATATTGTCTGGAAGAGGAAGTTCCACATGCACAACATTAAATGGTTTGATGGTATTTGTATTCTTTACAAGTGATACCCCCTGGAAAGGTAAAATTACTCTGTCCTTTTTTCTTCTCATTTTGTCAATGTGCTCAAAATTTCGATTACAAAGCATTTGGCTATGACCTAGAATGAGATACTTTACATAAGCTTGTGTTGTAGACACATTATTATTTACCAATCTTTGTAGGTCGGCAAATATGTAACGATTTTTATTATGTGAAAAATAGTTATTCATGAAAATTATAATCTTTATAGTTGTAACTGGAAGACCAGAAATATAATTATCTCGACATGAAATGACTTCATTTGGATCCTCAGCTGCAAAATATTCAGCATATAGATACATGTGAGCAGATTTATTTACATTGTCATGAATGCAAAGGTTGTGAATCCAAAGTTGATGCTTATAAAAATCTTGTCTAATACCAGTTAGAGGAAGTGGTAAGTCCAAACAGATTACTGCATTGTCTTTGCTTAGTTTTCCATCTTCTGCAGCTTTGTTGATTTGCACATTTAACATATCTGTTTTCCTTATGTGAAGCTCATGTTGAAATTTTAGTTTATTTACAAGAATTACATCACTAATAGATTAGGCTGCTTGAATTTGTGCCTAAAAATTTTCACACTTATCGCACATGCCACTCCTTGGAAATCCAAGTTTAATATTAAATTTGAAGTTAAATATTTCATGGTAAAGCCAGTATTTACAATCATTCGGTATAAGATCTGGATTTGCTTTTAAAAACAGGCAATGCGTTCCTTCTACAGTTAGAGATAAATCCAAAGATTTTTGTGTTTGATTTTTAATTAGCTATAGTGGCTATTACGTGCAGGAAACAGTCTAATGTGATTACAAACTTGATCTCTAGTTTTTTTTATCAATTTTTTAATGGTTTTTGTGTTTGCTCCGGCCATCTTCAATGGGAACAGTCAAGAACTTTTTTTAACTCTAGATTCCTTTACCCTAAACATAATAAGAAATGCTGCTTTGCAACCGGAAACAGTTTTGTCCATTGTAGTGACTTAATAAAAGAAGCTGCTTTGTTCTTTGCCATTTCCTTTTCTAGGCCTTCGGCGAATACTATTGACAAGGGTTACATTTATGCAACCTTGCAGATATACATTTTGTGCGTCGTAATCTTTAAGAGCAGAAAATACAGAAAAATTTTTTCTTTCTCAATATCTGTGAATTTAGTAAGACATCTACAACGACATAAGATGTTTGAGCTTCTCCTGAAATAAAATAAGCATGAAATTAATATTTATTTTATAATATTAATATGAAATATCCATGTTTTAGCTGTTGTCATTTTATGATCATAAATATTTACATGCAATTTCATAAGATATAAGTTGGGTATTTTTTTCTCATATCATAATTGCTCAGCTCATTAAAAACATTGAGCACACTTTTTGTAGAATACACTAAACAAGTTTATATGGTATTTATTATATATACTATATAAACTTGTTTAGTGTCTTCTTAATATATAATATATATATATATATATATATATATATATATTATATATATACATATATATATATATATATATATATATATATATATATATATATATATATTATATATATGTATATATATATATATATATATATATATATATATATATATATATATATATATATATATATATATATATATATATATATATATATATATACTTTACCTTTGACTTTAGTCAACTTAATGCCATTTCTTTTCCATTTTGATGGTGTTTGTCTTCTTTTTTGGCATTGGATTGAATTTTGGGTGCTCGCTGTGCCATTTTTTTAAAGTTATAAACTTATTCTAAAAGAGTTTGTCGGGAAAGCTAAGATAAGTACCGTGATCTCTGAACAGCGACTATGAACACCGGGGTGAAAATGAACACCAGTACCAGTTTTACTAAATGGTGTAGCAGCACATAAAATATAGCCAAAAATTGAGACTTTTTAACTTATTTGCCTTAAATATAATGTGTGAAAGATAATTTTTGGCTGATTTTTCCGCCCAGTGTTGTGGCCTTATTTATGATAAAGATGGTTATTATGAGCTCGATTTAAAAGTATCGGTTTTGTATGCAGCATGTGTGAGCCATTAACTTCATAGTGTTGATCAGGCTTACAACTTTTACAGGAAGCTGAAAAGTATTATGCTATAATACAAAAAAAAATGGTAGCAATTGGGCAAACAGTTTTCTTCCATGATGCAAAAATGTTCAAAAAGCGTTCGCAGTCACAGTTCACGGTACTTTTAGCACCGAAATTGAGGACTTAAGTACTATTTGTTCAAAAAATTGTATCATTCTGATTTTAAGCTTCTTTAAAAGGAGGCATAGGTACATATTTAAATGTTGCAAATTATCCAGTACACAAGGCTTAACCGTATTAAAAAAAATTACTAATTAGTTTGATTTCGTCAAAATGTGACAAATGTACTTTTAGCACTAAGGTCTTCAATTTAGGCCTTTTGATTATTTTTTTTCAATTTTTTTTTTCATTTTTTTATTATAAAAGTAGAAATGATAAATGAATGAAAATTGTTAAATCTAAAATTTTGAAAAAAAATTTTTTTTTCCTGTTTTTTGTGGTACCTTAAAGATCTTCAGAATCTCTCAATGAGTTTACATAAGTAGTTACAATAAGATTTTATTAATATATTACTTTTACATTGGGGATAGAGGGAGAAATTGTTTTGATGCATTTTTGTTTCAGTTGCTCCAATTTTTTGCAAAGCATTCTCATTTGGTATAACGTGAGTATGGCTGAAAATGTCATATTTGGAACATAAAAAAACAAAAGACTAAAATAAAAAAAAACTCATAAAATATTAAAAACAAATATAATTCTAAAATGATAACAGTTACAAGACAAGAGAACTCGAGGAAGAAATATTTTATTACTAAGTAAGCTTGACCAACAAAAAAAGTGTATTATTACAATTTTTTTTATATAATACACTTTTTTTAAGTCTAGAGTAGTTATAAATTCAATTATGTTGGAATTAAAATTTAGAAATTAACTTTCCTGAGTTTATTATTCACTTTTGAAAAATTTCAAAGCATCGGTCTACCGATTCTTTCAAAAACATTTATTTGATCGAAATATCGAAAACCCTTTGAACTTCGAAGGAGTATGGAGTTGACATAACAATTCAGATATAATTTGTGCTGAAAAATTATTTTGCTGCATACTTTCTATTTTTCTTATTTTCTTTTTATATATTCTGTTATAAAATACTATATCAATTTAATTTTTTAGTCAATTTCTTGCAATACCTTATTGAATGTAGAATGAACTTCTAACTAAACCTTCTCATTCGAGCAGCATGTTGAACCAACCAACACTTTGAAGGCACTAAAAGTAATTTTTTATAGACTTTTAACTTACTGTTGCCCGTTTTCATGCTTTTCTACACAATTTTTAAACAGTTTTTTAACATTTTACTTATTATTTTTTCTGAAATACTTTCTCTAAGTACGTGCGTTCGCTGGTTGTGAAACTATATTTGAAGTTAAATCGGTCTTTGAAATGATATACCAATCGATATGTGGTCTTTGTAAAGCAATTAGATGCAGGAGAACCATTTTGTCAGCACTTGCTAATTACAATAGCAATTAGCAATTGCTGAAATAATTTCAGCAATATTAGCCAGAATTTTAGACAACCAATAAATTATTATAAACATTACTAAATACCTTTTTTTTTATATTAGAAGCCTAGGTAAGAAAAAAGACGCACTTTAAAATAGTTTTTGTTAATTTATTTTAAGTAAAAACATAAGCTAAACTGTTTTGGTAAATTATTTTTTATTTTGTATGTGAGTCATAACATAACTCTCAAGTTGGTTACCAGCCGGCTTTACCATCTTTTAAACGAACTGCTACTTCATAAGGCAATTTGAGACCTTTAAATAAAATTTCATTTAGCGGTTTAAGAGCATCGATGCATACTTCAAACGGAATACAACAAACATACCAGCTTGCACAAAAACTAGCGATTGGCCAGGCGATAAACAACAGAACAATAAACCAAATTATTGCCCATAACACATTCATAATGTCCGATCCTATATAATGTACATATATATATATATATATATATATATATATATATATATATATATATATATATATATATATATATATATATATATATATATATATATGTACATTATCTGTATATATACATATTTATATATATATCTGTATATATACATATTTATATATATCTGTATATATAAATATTTAAATATATGCATATAAATATGTATGTATGTATATATGTACATATATACATACATATATATATATATATATATATATATATATATATATATATATATATATATATATATATATATATATATATATATATATATATGTATATATATACATACATATACATATATATAAATATATATATATATATATATATATATATATATATATATGTATATATATATATATATGTATATATGTATATATATAGACATATATATGTATATAGACATAAATTAGTAAAAACATTTATATAAAAATTTAATTTTTTTCTTCAACATGTTGTTTCGCCAACAAGTAGATTCATCAGGAAGGCTTCCTGATAAGTGTTTTTACTAATTTATCAATTGCTCTGTTCTTTAAGAACATTGAGCCCTCTATTTGTAAAATACACTAACATAATTTATGTATACAAACATATGTATATATAAATATATATATATATATATATATATATATATATATATATATATATATATATATATATATATATATATATATATATATATATATATATATAATTGGTACAAAAGATTATTAAAGTTATTATTAGAAAATTAAAATTATTTTTTCATCATATGAAAAAATAATTTTCGTCACCAAATACTTGGATATGCAGTAAATTCCTGTTAACTCGAACCTCCAAGGGACCAAAGAAAACGGTTCAAAGTTAATTGTTTTACTTCGCTAAAGTCGACTTCAGCGAAGTAATTGGTTTCAAGGAACTAAAGAAAATAGTTCGAGATAACAAAAGTTTGAGTTAACTGGTGTTCGATTTACCAGGAATCAACTGCAATTAGTTTTAAGTATACTAACAATACAAGAAATTTGCAAATTATTTATTTAGTGACTTTAACTTTGAAACAATTTTTTATCTATACTTTTACTCAAGTATTCCTATATTTATTCGTGTACATATAATATTTTTACAGGCTCAGGTAGTGGCAAGGTATAAACCCTGAAGTAATTTTTAATAGTAATAATAATAAAGAAATAATGTTGAAAGACTAGATTAAGTACTTACGTTTATATAAAGATTTTTATATGATACAAAGTAGATTAACAACTTTTTATCTATTGTTAAAAAAAAGTTTAACAATTTTATAAAAAAGAAGCCAAAATTGTTGATATGAAAGTGATAACATAAAAACTTACTCTCAAGTCGACAAACTTTTAAGTGTTACTATCAACTTAATAGCGATGTAATTGCTGAATCGAAAATCAATTTTTTCTGTAAAAACGCAACCTCCGATTGAATATCGATTGAAAGCATATTCATCTTTAAAATACAAAAAGAGAGCACAAAATAATGCAATAACAATTAAAAGTAAATCAATAATAAATGGGACTAATTTAAATATTAAACTTGTAACTATTAGCAACATGTTAAATAAATATTTACAAACATAGACATATTTAGATTTTATTTATAAACATAAATATAATATTTATAGACATATTTAGAAAATTTAGTTCACTCAAAAAAAAATTTAAAAATTTAGCTCACTCACAGACGTATTTAAAAAATTTAACTCAGACAGAGATATTTAGAAAATGCAGCTCACAAACAGACATATTTAGAAAATTTAGCTCACACAGAGATGTTTAGAAAATTTTTCTCGCACGTAGACATAAATAGAAGATTTATCTCACACACAGAAATAATTTAAAAATTGGCTCACATATAAACATATTTAGAAAATTTAACTCACGCAGAGATATTTGAAAACTTAGCTCACAATAGACTTATTTGGAAAATTTAGCTCTCACAGGTACATTTTAAAAAATGTGGGCCTTACCTTGGGTCTTAAAGTATTATTAAAAATTGTAAGTAGTCTATTTTATAATTGTCGAATTTTTTTTATTATCAGTAACTCGGTTAAAAAAAAGAGAGAAACTCATTACGAAGTTACAGATAACACCGGTAAACGGTCATAATATATGAGTAATATAATCACAAACTAAGACTTATTTAAATTAGCTGGAAAAAAAATATGACATTAAAAAAATGATATTTAGTCCTAGTTTTTGTGATACATTAGGTTTTATCCAAAAACGGCTTTTTTATTAATTTTTGATGAAATTTTTTTTTTCAGTCTTGCTGAGCCATCACACCAACAATAAATTTGTAATGAGTCAACACAATTTCTTATAAAGTATTCTATTACGAGTCAGTCACATGCAAACTTTTAAGTAGCGCATTTGAATTTCGCGTCAGTTAGCATTCATTATATCGAAATCCCTTGAAAGTTTGTAAACGACGCACAGTGAGTCAAAATCCATAAAAAACGGCAAAAAACTCCCCATAAAAAAAGTATTGCTTGAAATTAATTAATTTAATCATAATATTACTAAATACCACTAAAAGTCAATAATTAACTTTTTTGTGAACAATTTTCAAGATTTCACCAATTTATACGCCTTTTTCCGAGACTTATTTATTTTATTTTATTTATCGGAAAACTCGTTCAAAAAAATTTAGCTTTTGTGTCACTCTTTTAAGATTGACATGGGTAAAAACAGTTCAAAATTTAATTTGAAGTCATATGTTTAAGATGTTTGGCAACTACTAACAACATTTTTGAAAATAAATTTTGTTTTTAGTTTTTCATTACTGAGATCTCAAAAATGTGTCATAAATTGATTTTTTTAAATTAGTTTAATTATGAGTTTAGTTTAAAAACTAAACGATTCCACTAGATTCCATGGTAGTTTTAATATTTTCCCATTAATAGGTATATATGAAAGCAGAAAAAATAAAAATCATTTGCCCAAACTTGCCACAATTAAAATAAGACCTTTCAAATACTTCGTTTTTTTTGTGTTTTTTTTTTCGTTTTTAATTAAAACTTGCCGTATAAAATAGCGAATATTAGTTCATTGCTTTCATTCATTACACAAATTATACTTTTAGTTCCTATTAGTAAAAAGACTCATGCTCATGCAGATGGTGCTAATTATCAAACCTCAAAAACCAATATATGCAACGTTTGATGGCATAGTGCACGTTTTAAAATTAAAACTTGTGTATAAAATAACTTAAAATAGTTCATTGCTTACATTCAACATGAAAAGAATACATTTAGTTCCTATAATTCAAGAGTTAGCAATTAATCATGATAACTTACTCGAGGCTCTTCTACGTGAGTTTTGTAGACTGGAGGGTCTATACTATGAAAGTATTGAAAAGCCTAAAATGATAAATCTAAAAAAAACTCTAATAATATTTAAATGTAAATTCCGATCAAAGTTGCGGAAGTATGCAAGAACCTTCTCTAGACTTTTAGAACACGAGCGAACTTGGTTGAATAAAGATATTACTGTTAACAAAAAAAATGTTGCATCAGGTTCAGGTAGAAAGTGCAAGAACTGGGAAGATTTAGGTGATAGAAGCAGAAGATCTAAGGTATTAATAAATAAATTAAATTCAACCCAGTTAAAAAAATAGTTTACAAGCTTAAATATTAAATATTATCTTGTTTAAAATTGGCTGAACATCCTGCTGAAGCATTGGCATTAGCTTCAATAAAAAAAGCCACTAGAGATCCTTGCAAAAAAGACTTCGTTGATTTTGTGAAAAGTGCTACAAACTCTGAAAAAGATAAAATCAAAAAGATAAATTTTCCGATAAAAATGAAAACCGAAGATGCCTTGAGCTTAAAAATTCAGTGTGACCTTTCTGATGAACAGTATCAAACTATTAGAAATTCATCGATAATACATAATGCAGATATTTATCCTTCACTTCATGAAATTAAGAATGAGAGACACAAATGTTATCCTGAGGGTTTAATTGTGACAGAAACATCTGCTTCAACTTCTCTACAGGGTATGTTTAATCATACTCTGACAAGGATATTAACTTTTACGGAATGCCAAGACTCTATGAGAATGTTTGCTGAAATTGGGAGGAGGTTTAAAGGTCTACTTCATTTTAAAGGTGGTTTTGATGGTGCCTCCAGTCAAAGTGTCTATAAACAAAAATACACTGATACAAATATTGGTGAAGCCCAAGTTAATGAACAAAGTCTTTTCCAGACAGCTGTTGTTCCACTTAAATTAACCATCATGAACAAAAATGTATTGTTAAATAAAAGCCCTCCAGTACACATTACTGTAGACCCCTCCATCTTCAATATCAAAAAGAAACAGAAGAATTGATAAGAAATGAATATGAACTTTTAAAAGCAGAAATAAATAGACTAGTCAAGTTTGAAGTAAAGTTAAAAGTAGAGGAAGGCGAACCGGATACGACTATCACATTTAAGTTCAAACTAAATTTAACCACGTTTGATGGTAAAGTGGTTGATGCCCTCACTAACACTCTGTCCTCGCAATCATGTAATGTTTGCGGAGCTAAGCCCAGTGAACTTAAAAACCCAGCATTGATCAGATCTAAACCAATCAATGAAAAAGCTTTATCTTTGGGTCTTTCTACTCTGCATTGCTGGCTGAGATGTTTTGAATATATTTTACATTTAGGATATAAATTAGACATTAAAAAATATTTTGCCAAATCCCCTGCTGAAAAAGCATTAGTAAAAAGTAAAAAAACGAACATTCAACTGAGGTTTAGAAAAGAGCTAATTCTTATAGTTGATATGCCCAAACAGAGTTTTGGCAACACTAACGATGGAAACACTGCCAGAAGAGCATTTGAAAATGCTGAAACTTTCGCTGATATAACGGGAGTGGCAGTAGATGTAATTATTAGATTAAGGACAATCCTAATAGCAGTATGCTCCTGTTATGAGTTGAACTCTGAAAGTTTTGGCCAGTATTGCTATGAAACTACAGCTCTTATACTCAAAAACTATTGCTGGTATGTGATTCCCCCAACTGTTCATAAACTCTTGGAACATGGTGTGCAGTTATCTGAGGCATTAGAACTGCCAATTGGTTACTTCTCTGAAGAGTCACAAGAGGCTCTAAATAAAGAAATTCGCAAAGCTAGATTAAACCATACAGCCAAGATATCTAGAAAGAATATTATGAAAAACCAGTACCAATACTTGTTGATTAGAAGTGATCCTGTAATATCAAACACTTGTTTTAAAAAATACAAGGTTGAAAATGGAAAAACACTTACCCCTGAAGTTTTATCTTTGTTAATGCTGTAATAATGAAATAAAACCTTTTTATTAGTATTAGGTTGTTTTTTTTTGTTTTCTTGAAAGAAAAATTAGATAAGATAAATATTAATTTTGTTTTTAATATATCTTAATATTATATTTTTGGTTTTGGTTTGAGGAAATTAATTTTTTTAAATTAAGTCAGTCGTTGTGCGCGTAAAAGTCTCTAACGCGTTTACGCGTAAGTAGTACGAGCCTTAGGCACAAGAAATATTTAGATTAAAAAATATGTGGTATTCTTTTATATGGTATTTTGGATCAAGGAATTCGATTTTTTTATTTAGGTTATATTTTACGCGCGTAAAAGACAGTTACACGCGTATGCGCGCGCCTTACGCGTCATAGATACGCCTAAAAATTATTTTAATGGAAAATTTAAATTTTTTGACCCAAAATACGATAATATTGATGTATCACATAATTGTATATGATAGTTATATAATTTTTGCCGTTTTTTCACCTTTCTGACTCACTGTGCGACGCTTATAACTTTGTTTCATGTGTGATAAAACAATATTCTCTTCACAAGTATGTTCTCTTACACTTTTCACTAGTGATTATAGAAGTTTATTACTAGTATTTTGAATGCAAGATTGGAGACCAATGTAGGTACTGGGCACCACATGAATGAACCACATTTTTTTTGTCTATTATACCTCCTTGAATTGGCTTATGCGTAGCGTGAATATATCAACACTTCCTAAGATATAAACAACTGCCAAAAAGATAAAAAAATTGCAATGCTTGACTTTGTCAAAGGACTACCAGTTGGTAAAACAAACAAAAAAATGCGTCTCTGTTAACAAGTTTTTATTGACTCTTGAAACCTTCTTAAATACACTTACTTTCAAAATTAAGTGAAAAAATTACTATTTAAAACCTATGTTTTACATTGTATCATCATCAAATAGTATCTGATTACGTTCTTTGATTTTTCACAAAAACTTTATTAATAAATACCTCAATATATTATTTTTGTACAAATACTCTACAAAACTATTACAATACTATGTAAAATTTCATAGTTTTTAAACTAATAGTATTTAAATATTAGGATTGTGAATATGTTCATCATAAACCGTAAGCTATGAATTTCTGCTGCCTAATCTCTAATAACTCAAACTATGCTACAATTATGATCAATTATGCAGCGCAATAATCTTTTTTTGTATTCTGAATGATTATTGTCTTGCTTATACCTTGAGCAATTTTGATAAAATCTTTATGAGCAGTTTCGACAAATTGTTTATTATAAGGGCTAAAGGGGGATCCTTTTTGACTGATGAAATCTTTGATGTGGTAGAAAATGGTGTGAATTTTGGGTATTACGCTTGCACCAGTTATCATTAGGTAACATCTTTTTAAATTTCCAATATTTTCAGTGAAATCCGGCTGTTGAATGGGTTTGAAGAGCACATATCCGGGTTTTGAATTAGTTTGAAGACCACAGCAGCCGTGGCGCAAAGGTAGCGCACTTGCCTCATAAGCAAAGAATCCGTAGTTTAAACCCCACCTCTAGGCAAGTTTTGCTACATCTGTTAGGAAAGAAGCGTGAACTTCCTATTAAATGCTCATTCGCGGTGCTCTGTGATAAGACCTTAAGGACTTCTTGGGGCACCTAAATAAAAAAAAAAATTATTTGCAACTGTCATGCCGCAATCAAAACTAGTTTGACTCCATTTGCATTAATCAGTGATCAGATTTGTTCAATATTGGAGTGAGTTTCTGGCAAATCTTATGATACCCCAACAAGAATTTGTCAATTGACTCAATTATCTTTGCCATTTTTTTCAGTGAAAGGTTGTTGTTGTAGCGGTGAGCTGGTTTCATTTCTATCGACAGTGCTAAGAAAAAACCTTTGCCACCATCAATTCATAGCTTCACAAAATAGCCAAAATACGTCATATATATATGATCATAAGCCAATATATACCATACGTCATATATACATGACCATAGGTCATTATATACGATATATACGACACAATAGATAATATATACAACCATACGTCAATATATACGTCATAGTCTCAAATTATTACATTTTAGGCTAATTCACTTCTTCTTTAAGCCTTTGACAATATATCATAAGCTAGTAGGCAAACTAAAAAACTTCAAAAAATTTATAGACTCATAAAACACGCGTACCTAATATATACTCTAAATATTAACAAGAACATGAACATTAACACATCTAACAACACATCTTACATGCAAAATCTCTTATTGAAGGTATGAAAATGATGGATATAACTGAAATAAATATGAAGACTCCACGGGAAGAAACGTCAGGGTCACATTTTTTCATTTTGAGATAATTCGTTATTAAACTTTTAAACCTATGTAAGTTTTGAATTTTTAAGAAAAATGTGTACATATTTGAAGTATATTGCAATTATTGCAATATACTATTAACTATATAACTATTGTGGTTAATAAAGCTAGAATGTGTAAAAAGTCAAAATTTTCAAAATGTGACCCTGCCGTTTCATCCCGTGGAGTCTTCATATCAATAATCTACTTTTTATGTGTGCATATTAAAAATACCGCTTGCCAGCAAACTTTAACCACAAGTTTGAATTAAATCCTAATAAAAAGTATAATCTAATGTAATGCCATCCTTATCTTCTTTGAGCCCTTATTTGCATTAATTTTTTGTTGTAAGCATATATATGCTTACCATAAAAAGTTAATGTACATATGCTAAAGAGTTTTGCAGATATACTATAGAGTACAATAAAAAATTAATGCAGAAAATACAATAGCATATGCTTTAGTGTTTTCTTTTATTTTATCTATATATACATATGTATTTGTCAGGGCTGACGACACGGCTTTTGAAGTGGAAGGGCACAATCTTCAATTTCTAAAAAAAGCCCTCTATATCTTGAAATTTCTTAAACTAAAAAAAAGATCCTGATCTGGATAATAACCTCATTTTCAAGAGTTCTTGAATTTAAATGGATTTTGAAGAGATGGATCCGGATCCAATTTTAACATAAAAACAAATGAAAAAAACTATTTTACTCGAGAAATTTTTATTAACTTACTAAAAAACCACAGCACGACGCCAGCTCTAGCCCAACAAGCGACATTGGTACGGAAGGAGGCGTGAACTTTGCGTTAAATGCTCTCCCGCGGTGCTCTGTGATAAGACCCTAAGGACTTCTGAGAGCACTTAAAAAACTGCAAAAAAAAATACTGCATTTACTAATTAGTACAAACAAAGATTATCACTTTTAAGATTATCAATGATTGCGTGCAGGATTTCAACGTTCAGGGGTATCTAAAAATTAGGAAAACTAGAACCTTTCTTTATTAAGATGAGTAGAAATGGTCTAAAAAGGTATTTGAAGTTTTTTTTTAAGTAGAATTGACCATTTAAAAATTTAATCTTAAAAAAAGTCACTTTTAAACAAATGCACTTTAAGTTTCCGGTTCTGCAAGATCAACTAACTTTGATATAGTAATTGGGTGTCTGTATTTTTTAAACAAAGAGCAAAAAAGGAAATTTGTTTAAGTAAATATCGACTTAAGTATGTTATGTGACATAGATTCGAATTGTCGAAATAACTAAAACTTTTTGTTTTTTACATTTAAAAAAATTTATGCGTTAAGCGGGGTTGCTTTTGTAATGATGCGTAGAGGCGGGATCGTTGATTACATACAGGTGCTTTGCATATTATGCGCTTTTCTTTTATCACACCATGGCAACTAAATGTAAAGAAACGTAATATTTATATTTGTCCCTACAGTTCAATAATTAGTGTCTAGACCTTAGCGTGTGAAATAGGCTAATTAATATTTAATATTCGTTTTTCAGATCTTTTTAGAATTACGACCAAGCAGTCAATGCAACAAAAAGGTGAAAATAATTGTAAAGTAAAACAATACAGTAATAGCAAGTAATTTGTATTTTTACTATATACGATGTATGAAAATATAACAAGGTAATAAAAATGAGTTGAATTTAGAAAAATATCAAAAATATAAAGATATCCACAATGCCTTGCGTAAAAAAATATTTAATATAAAAATAGAAACCTTAAACACGAGAAACAAACAGTTACGCAACCAACGATTTTAGAAGACAGCAAGCTAATCTTTGTCAAAAAAGCACAAAATTTTGTTATGAATGTTAACTTTCTTTATTAGTTTGAAAAATAAAAAATGCTTACGAGTTTTAAGAACTAAACCTATAAAACATATGTGAAGCAGTTGGACAAATTACAGACTTATTCATTACTAAGTTACTGATTATACAAAATAAGTATGCCACCACTATTATATAATATAGAATACTAATGTAAACAACAGCAACAAGTAATTATTCTAATGATTTCTTTCTTTCCTTTAAAGATTTAAATTCTTGCTTTTTAACATATTCTCGCCTTGCCAGTTCATTTTTAACAGCTATTGGAACATCAGAAATTAGATAATGAGATAAAACGAGGCATAAAATCAGTATATGTTCTGCAACAAATACCAATCCGACAATGTACCTGTAAATGAAATAAATCAAATTGTTATCTTATCGCTAGACACTTTAAAGATCTATAAAGATCTTTAACTAACACAAAATTCACCTTCCACTTCCAAGCTTTATCCACCGATCACCATCATCACGTGTTTCATACATATCTGGTACCCACTCGGCCAATTGTTCGCTAGCAAATCCAAACAGGAAACAGTTTGTTAGCATTGATACTAACGTCATTAAAGTGAGTACTTTATACCAAACTCCAATATTCCTCGCTCTGTTGATATAAATTAAAAAATTATTTTAGATATTTCAATCTTTACAGATGATGATTTTTTTATGAAAATAAAAAAACTGTTTCTTAGAGTTCAATTTTAAAATTTTAAAATATGCAAACATAACTCTTTTTGTCATTTATCACATATTTAAGTGCTTAAGTACTCTGCTCATACTATTACCCCCTCTCCATAAATAATTTTAATGAGTAAATACGTGTTACTCTAACAAACAATTTTGTCATATAAACAATTGATTTTTGTAAACACCTAGTTTGGTCAACTGAATAAAATCATTTTTATTAATTTTTGTAAACACCAGTTTGGTCAACTGAATAAAATTATAATGTACTAAATTACGACTATGTATCTTTAGTGCAATACTTTATATGATTAATAAAAATAAATCAACGAGTTAGACAAATGCAAAATCTTTTTACTACATACAAATAGTAATTTTAAAAGTTTTAAAATTATATCCGAGTTTTTTAAATGAAATTTTATTTTGTAAATGTTTTTATCTTTATTTTCTTTTCTCACTTATTTTATACTTCTTTTAAATTTTTAACCAGAGCATAACTTCAAAAGCTTATGTTTTAAAGTTAACCTTTTAAACCAGAGCATAACTTCAAAAGCTTATGTTGCTATATAAAGGCTATCGGAGAGAGGGCTCAAATATATAATTAGGATTTTAAAATCTAATTTAAATTCTGCAGACGCCAATATTTTTTAATTTCTATAAACTTTTGCTTTATATATAAGTTAAACACTTGTAGATTTATAACTAAACATGTTTATAATCAATTAAACAATTTCTTATTTTTGATTCATTACGTTCAATTGCTAATAATGAAAATAAAAATCAATATAATATATATTGAAAAATATGAAAAATATTAAAATCTTTGAGATTTTCGGAACTCAATGGTTCAAATTCAAAATTTTGTAAATGAACAATTTTACTTTAGGTAAATAAGATTACACTTTTCTATTTGCATTTGCATAATGTATTTTTTTAAGTAAAACTTAAATTTTTAATCAGACACCTAGTAGGTAATTAGGGTGAATGTTTATCAACAACAATGTTCAAATCAACAACTTTAAAATAGCAAAAAGTTATTTTTAAACTAAACTTTTTTGAGCCAAAGGTCAACAAAAATGTGGTTGCTAGAAGTGGACTAGCAATTATGGTCATATAAAGACTATTTAATGTAACTCTAGTTCTGATACTAAATTTTCTAAAATTAAAAGTAAACAAACCTGCGAACGTGAGGTCTTCGGCATAAAAACATAATTTTAAACATATCTGAGCGTGCTTCAATAAACAAAAACAGAACCGTGATAATAGAGCATAATGGAAATGCGGATGCAAAAAGAGTCACATACTGAAAACAAATAAATAAAGAACTAAAAAAAACACAACAATATATGAAGTGGCTCTTCATATACAAATATAAACTTTAATTCACAATATTTGTCTACTGGTACATCTCTTGGTCAATCACAAGTACTGCTGTGTAACAGGAGTGCTTGTGGTTCGGGTAAGGCTGACCACCCATCATCTGTTGGTTTTATGATAAAAGATGTATATAGCGGGAATGGTGATTTGTATATGCATGATTTATATATAAATCGCTATATTAATGATGGTTCATTCGTGAATTCATCTAGGGTAAACGAAAAACTACGAACATCTATCCACCTGAACTGCCGATAGACAAATGCTACTTCACTCAATAATAAATTTGATCTTTTTCTAGCACAAATGGCTACATTTAAACCTGATGTTTTTATGATTAGTGAAACGTGGTTTACACCTTCAAGTGTATTAATGGAAATAGAGGGTTATAATATATTTTACTGCAATCGTTACAGCGCTAACTCTAGTAAACACCGTGGTGGTGGGGTAGCCATATATATAAAAGATAAATATGTCGCATATTCTCCAAAGGAAAAATTATTCATCGATATATCAATCAAACAAGTATGGTGCGTTATTAAAATTGAAGATGAAACCATATTAACTGGCTGTAACTATCGTCCACCAGATGCATCAGTAGTCACTAATCACAAAATTAAATTGATTTTTAAACAAACTAAAAAAGCTAGTGATAATAACAAATATACTGGTCTCATAATAGCTGGTGACTTCAATTATCCAAATATAAAATGGAGCGATAATAATGTACAAACAGTACTAAATAATGATAAATCAGCACAAATGTTTTTAAGATAATTTAAATGATAATTATTTACATCAAAACATAATAAATTCAACGTTTAAACCAACAGCTTCATCAGTATCAGAGGGAAATACACTGGACTTGACCTTAACTGATGCACCTGAGCGTATCTCAGTCATACATCACAATCCACCCTTGAGCAACATAGAAAAGGCACATCAAATTTTACATTGGCATTATGAGATTCGGGCTTCAACTAGTAAAAAAGAATCATATGGCAAATCAATACTCAATTTTATAAGAGGAAATTATGATGAAATGAATGAAGGGTTCAAAAATACTGATTGGTCAAAACTTTTTCACAATAAAAGTGTCAATGAATGCTATGAAATATTTTTAGATATCAAGAGCTATCAATTCAACACATACCAAAACGATATAACAAGAGAAGGAATATAAGACCATGGATAGACAATCGATTAAAAGCCAAATTAAGAGAAAAAGCAAATTTGTGGAAAAAATTAACATCCAATAATTTTAAATCAGTTATTATATCAACAACTGATAATGTAATCACACGTGATTCAATTGAGAAAAAATTAAAACAATTAGATAGCAATAAATCGGTTGGCGTAGATAGAGTTAGTCCACACGTCTTGAATAAATGCCATACTACAATGTGAACCTCTGCTTCTGATACACAAAAAATCATTGATGGAACAAAAGCTACCCGATTTATGGAAACCAGCAAATATCTCACCATTATTTAAAAAGGGTGATAAAACCAATGCATCAAATTATCAACTAATTTCACTAACATCGCTCCCATGTAAAATTTTGGAATCACTGATTAAAGAAGAAATTTTTGATTATTAAATGAAAATCAGCACGAACTTGTAAAAAATAAATGTAATTATTATTATTAGAAACATTAGATATCATAACCAATGCTTTAGAAGCTGGTTATTCAATCGATATGCTGTATCTAGATTTTGCGAAAGCCTTTGATAAAGTGCCACAATCACGTTTGATCAACAAATTAAAAAATCATTGGTATCATTGGCAATGTTCTGAATTAGATTGAAGAGTTTTTAAGCAATAGAAAACAGAGAGTTGTTCTCGGAGATTGTACATCAAAATGGTTGCCAGTTGGCAGTGGCATGCCACAGGGATCAGTTTTAGGACCGTTACTGTTCCTAATATTTATCAACGATCTACCGGATCAGGTCAATAACAAGATAAAACTATATACCAACGATAGTAAAATCATAAACATCATAAAGAATGTAAGTGACAATGAGAAATTACAATTAGATATAGAAAAAAATCATGGCATGGTCCTCCACTTGGTTAACAAAATTTAATTATGAAAAATGTAAGGTTATACATATGGGCAAAAATAATCCAAATAGAGTGTATATAATGCATGATATTGACACCGTACATTACCACACCATATCTAATACGGAAGATGAAAGAGACCTAGGCATAGTAATACAATCAGATCTAAAATGGCAAACTCAAGTTAACTCAGCTGTTGGTAAAGCAAATATGATGCTAGGCATTATAAAACGGACATTTAAATATTTTGATAACAAACAATACGGTAAAAAAGTTATATACAACTTTTGTTCGCCCACATCTGGAATTTGCTATTCAAGCTTAGTGTCCTTACTTAAGACAAGACATCGATAAAATTGAAAAAATCCAAAGAAGAACCACTAAGATAGCGCCAACGTTGAAGAAATTACCATATGAAAGAAGATTAGAAGTCATGCAACAAACAACTCTAGAAGAATACATGGTGATTTAATCCTGCAATATAAAATTCAATATGGCTATGATAAAATCAATTAGGTTTCCCAGTACAATTACACCAATAATGAAAAACAATAACATAACAGTAAACACCTATTTAGTTAAAAGCTGATACAATGCAATATCTACTGCTATTGCACTCCACAACTGTTTTAAAAACAGTTGTCCCAGCTTTTATTTGTTATTATTATTATTGTTATTATTATTATTATTGTTATTATTGTAAATATTATTATTATTATTATTATTATATAGTATAAGTAGTATGCAAAGTAACAGTTAAAAAGACAATAACAGAGAAAAAAAAAATTAAACTAAGAAAAGATATAAAGGTGCAATGATGTATTCAGAAGTTCTGGCACACGTTTAAAAAAACAACAACGTGTCCAAATACAATTATTGAGGCTGCATAAGAAACTCCAAGTTACCACAAGTTAATTAGCAGGACTAAGGTAACTGCATAGCTTATTGCTTGGACTGCGATGCTCTATATTTGATTCAGTCAAGTTATTTTTAACTTGAATCATGACTAAAATACCCAAAAATATTAAATATAAGAAACTATCCATCTCTAGCAAATATTTGTGGTCTTCGAAGTAACTTTCCATCAGCTGAATCTTACCTCTTGCAAAATTTACCAGACTTACTTGCTCATTGTGAGACTAATTTGAATTTTGCTATTTCTGTATTTGAATTCCTTGCTGACCATGCAATGATCTCTATAGATCTTTTATCTTTGGACTCTTTTCCTGACAGATGTCTTTCATCCTTCTGCTGATAAATGTGCCTCCTATGTAACTTCTTGGATCCAGGCAGGTATGGAAGCTTTGTTCCTTTTTATTGGTTTTAATTCTGGAAAAAAAGATGCCAATGATACTACTTTTTAGGAACAATTTGCAAAAGTTTAATTAACTTAGAAAAATTGTTCGCATACTTTTTTAAAAGTTTTTATCTACAAATCATAAATATGCTTTGCTCTGAACAATTATCATTGATCAGTTAGTACAGAATAGTATATATTTATATTAACTGCAATGAGAAAAGACTACTGAAACAAAGCATGAATACAAGCTATTTGCAGTGTAAGCGATACATTTACAGTACGTCATTGTTCTTTACTAACTTTTTTTTTTAAATATAAAACCTCAAGGATTTTAAAAAGGTTCGCTGATGCTTAAAAAGGTTGGCTGATTTTTTAAAAAGGTTGGGTGATGCTTGTAGTACAACATTGTTAGGAAGATTGTTCAAAAAATTTGTACTTAGGTTCTACTTTCAATTGTTCAATATGCCACTTAACTCTGTAAATTTTATTTTCAATTTTAAAATGTTGAACACAATCAAAACAAGCTCTTATGGCTAATAACATGTCTAAATTAAAAAGCTGTAATCAATCTAATATCAGGATTATTAAAAAAGTACTCATGTATGTCATGTAGCTAATGTTTTTATTTGCAAGACATTCTGAAAAAAATAGTAAATACAAGTAAAAAATACAAACTCTGCAATTTGTATTGCGCAAATAAATGTGCAATTTACTAAATTCCTACTAAATTTCATAAACTACATTTTAAAGTTGACATCCAATTATTACATTAGTTGACAGCCACACTAACCATTGTTAGTTATTTTATACGCAAGTTTTAAATTTAAAATATGCACTATGCCGTCAAATCTTTTTGTAAAATGTAAGCAATTGCTCACATTCATCACAAAAATAATACATTTAGTTCCTATTAGGAAAAAAACTCATAATAACTTATAACATGATAACAGAAACAAAATATTTTTTTTTTACATATTATTATAGAAAACAAAGTCTTTTATCTATTAAAAAATGTTTATGAAAAATTTCATATTGAAAGTTTAAAATGTTTCCTTTCAAAAGCAATTTAAACTTTATGAATGTTGACCGAACTTAGGCTAATTTACTCTTCTGTTTTTTAGTTTTATTCATAAAAATTTTAGCAGAATCATTAAAAAAAAAAAAAGTAAACCTTTTTCCAATAAAATTATAAGTCAATCTTATTGTTTATTTATTTAAATCATTAGTTATCTTTATAACTATTATTTTATTATTCATTTCTGCACAAATTTTAATTTTTAATCACAATTTTAGTTTTCTCTTTGATATTTAACATTCCAAAAAACATTTTAAAATAAATTTAAAAAAATGAATGAACTAATTTAGATGTCTTAGACTTAAATTTTAGATATTTTGAATACGTCCATAAGTACCTCACTTATTTTGCTGAAAATGTTCAATGCGTTTTGTTTAACTACTATTACTTTGCTGATTTTGATTAACTATTATAGACTGAAGGCGCAAATTCTAAATGTGGTCTGACATGTGTATACTTATGTATACCAGTTACACTGTGTATACTTATGTAGACCAGTTACACTGTGTATAAATTTTTTCATAGTTTGGTGTCTCTACTAATAAATGAATTTTTCATCCATCCTAAAATGATATTAGCTTTAGACAATTTTGGAAACATGTGTATCCCACTTACCATTAGACGTGAAGATGTCAAAACCATGCTCCTGTTCAAATTTCAAAAGGTTTAGGGTGGTGGAAGATGCAGCATTAAACTAAAACATTAGCAATTTTTTTGGGGGTTGTTTTACCTATATGCATCATTTAACATTATTTGTAGTTCATTTAATGTTCATTCATTCAATTCAGTTTGTATTTCAGTGATGTAACATTATAGGACCATTCTGTAATAGCATTTAAATCTAGCTGTAGCTTGTCTGAATCTAAAGCATCAATAACACAGATTTGAGGGAACATTGAATTGACTTTCAGTTTTTCTAGTAAGATTACTTACCATTTTGTTGATGCGCGCAACTTTTCGCTTTCCTTCTGAGAGTATATGTTTTGAAGACTTTGAATGAGATTTTAGAGGAGATATATTAAAATTTTCAAGTTCTTCATTGATCTCCTGTCTTTTTGATTTGAATGATGATATTAAAACATAGAGTTGTTTCTATGATTATTGCTATGATTTTGCAATCATCAACATATAATTTACAAGGCAAGTCATTGATAACTGATGGCAAATCGTTTATTTAAATAATGAACAAAAGCCGACTCAAAACAAAAAATACAAAAAAAAAATTTACATACACCATATTGAGTGACCATTTCTATGTAATCATCAAAAGGTTCATATTCGTCAAGCTCTAAATTTTCAAGTATCTAAAAATAAATAATAACAACTTAATAAATAAACAAATTAAATAAATATACAAAAGAAATAAAAAAATAAGATTTTTATTATGTGATAAATTTTTATTATAAATAATGTAAATTTTACTATGAGTTTTCAAAATGTCTTGGACATTTTGAAAACTCATAGTAAGAGTATCTGCTATCTCTATTAGTATATGCTATTGAACCTTTAATTAATATGATATTTAGCAGATTTTATAAATATTTTACAATTCTTTGTGAATTTATCTAGCTGTTTAAAAATTATGGTTACACTTCAATGGTTACGTTACATTCATTGATTCATACTTTTCTATTACTATGAAAATTTCAACAAAAAAATTTATTTTATTTTTATTTTATTTACTTCTAGGCCTAGATACCATAGTCCATACCATAGTCAAGAAGACTAATCTTTTTTTATTTTTAAAGATAATTTTTCAAACCATTAACAACAAAAACAAAAAAATTCAAACAGTAATAATAATAAAAAAAATATTAACTTCGCTGTCATTAAATTTTATATCTTCATTTTTTTTTATCAATGCACTTTTTGCAAGACGACGACGTGCAGTTATTTTTTCTAATACATAGGGAATTATTGATTCTGTCACCAACCGGCGAATTTCATCTCCTAGAAAAACAAAATTTTATGATTTTTATACAACCTGTCATATTTTTCAATTTGTACTCATAACCCAAAGTCACATTTTCACAATTTGCATACATTGTTGTTACAAACCAAAAACAAATCCTAAAATGCATAAGCTATAGGAACACAAATTTGCCAAGTTGCAAGAAATGTTTTGATACAAATAAAGTTTTTAGAAATATTGGGAAAGGGTGTATATACATATATAGGGTTAGGACTATTGTAACTGTAATGAAAACAATAACAGTAACAATAATTATTGTTATTGTATTAACTTAATTTAGAAACAATAACAATACTTGTGATTTACAACTACTGTAATTCTGTAATACAATAACAATAAATATTGTATTTGCAATTTATCTTTATAAAACAATAACAATATCTGAAAAAATATGTATTGTAATGACCCACTACAATAACAATAAATATTGTATTGTAATTCGTCTTTGTAATACAATAACAATATATTGTTGTTGCAATAAAAAAAAATATTTTAGTGTTTAAATTTAATAATGTTTTAATAGTCCAGTTGCCAACTATATACCCTTGTACCCTTGAAATAGGGTTCAACTAATATTTAATAATTGATTCTATTTTACTGAAACATAATGGGAGGGGAAGGTGTGCCAGAATGGTAAATTGGGCAACTTTAAATATTCAAAATCAAAGTTAACGGGATCAAAAAAAAGGGAACCACCATTTTTCTGCAAATGAAAGGGATTCGGCAGACCTAAGACAGCGATTCAACATAAAATACGCCATGAGAAAGGTAAAATAAATAATAGAAATGAAGTTAATAGTCTTCTTAAAGTTTAAAAATCAGAGAATATTTTACAATAATAAATTACAGAATGTTCATCAAATTAATAACAAGATAGGTGATGCGAAATCTAAATATGTAAAAATAAAATTTGCAATATATTGCAAATCCATAAATAAAAATTAGCAAAAATAATAGTAAGTCCGTCAGAGATAAATATAAATACGTTAAAATACGTTAGCTTTTCTACTTTAATGTAAAGTAATACATTACAATAGTTATTGTAATTGTTTTCATCAAAACAATACAATAGTTATTGTAATTTTATTTCATTAAAACAATACAATACAATACTTCTCGAATTTTATTGTATTGTTAGAAAAAAACAATACAATACTTATTGTAATTGTTTTTCATCGCAGCAATACAATACCAAAATAAATTTTTTTTATTGTTTCTGTAATATTAAAATACAATATTATTGTATTGTAATGTGTAATTGTATTTAATTTTTACAATTACAATAGTCCTAACCCTATACATATATATGTATATGTGTGTATATATATATATATATATATATATATATATATATATATATATATATATATATATATATATATATATATATACACACACACACATACACACACACACACACACACACACACACACACACACATATACATATATGTTCTTATCATAAAAAAAAATAGAGGTTATATGTCTGTCTATCTTGGAAAAAAATTTTAATAAAGCTACATGCTCATTATAGTGAAAAAAAATTGTTTTCAAATAATAATAAAAAAAAAAGACATAGCAATTTATTTGACATTAATTGACGTCAAACTAACGTGAACAACTTTTGATTTGTTATCCCAAAAATAAGGTAATATATTTGTTTAAAATTTTGTTTTTGAAATTAAATTGTTTTTATTACTTTTGTAACTTTTGTTTTTACATCACTAAAATTAGCATAAAATATGATAAGAATACATGCATGTATTGATCAACATGCTTAAGTAGTAGCTATATTGAGGACCACAGATTATGTAGTAGCTATGTAGCTGGCTATGTCATAGCTATGAGCAGGGTATGTAGTTGCAATATTATGTTATTAAATTATGTAGTAGCATGTTGTACAATAGCTATGAAGTGTGCAGGTAGCCTGCGGGGTATGTAGTACCTATATATTGGGCTATTTAAGGCTATGTAGCGGGCCATATAGTAACTATATAGCAGGCTATGTAGTAGTTATATTTTAGAAAGAGTAAAAAATAATTAAAGCTAACTTAAATCTTCTATTAATTCTTCCTGCAATTTAATAGGGAGAATTAGTCAAAGTTCTGACAGTTGAATCCCATGAAGAAGCTTAAAAGGCTACATGACGCAGGGAGCAAAAAAAAAAAAAAACAGAACTCTTCATTCCTCATCCACCAGCAGACTATTCTCATGACAGCAGACTATCTGAAGACAAAAAATAAGATCATGCTAATGCTAAATTACTTGAGCCTTCAACATCACAAAATCCAGATTTTAGTCCTAAAATACTCACAGTAGATCAACACAGGATTACACTGAATGAGTTAAGTGACCTGATCAGAGACCTGGATTTATCAAAAAACAGCAGAAATCTGCTGCAGTAGAATGACTTTGTATTCTTCCATAAAATTAATGAACAATTTACTCAATATTACAAACAGTAGAAACCTAAGTACAAACCTGAAAAGTGGAGAACCTTTATTGACACTTTAAATCTAAGTTTAAAAGCACTGTTATTACATAATAGAAATGAACTACCATCAATTCCTGTTGCATAAGCTGTTCACATAAATGAGTCTTATCTTAATATATAGCTTCTTCTTGATTCTATTAACTACAACAGCCACTAATCTGTGAGGATCATTTTGTATATTACAATAAAGAAATAGATCAACTGATTGAGTTGATAATTGTTCTTTATTTCTGTTTTCTACAGTGAGAGATATATGTGTTCAATGCGGTGACATTCAAATTAATTAATGCAAATTAATTTTACTTGCTTTAATATTTTTACTCATTAAATAAATTAAAGTTAAATATCAACTATATTTATTAACATGTTTACTTATTAATACTAAAATACTAACTACATTAATACCCCAAAATAATCCAATAAGTTCTCGTTTAAGGGATACAATATCCAGTTGATAAAACGCAATGTAGAATAATGGTAAGTAACAATCAAACAATTCAAACAATAAACGCTTTGCAATTAATGAATCGTTATGTTGTTGTTCTGTCCTGTAAAAAAAAAAAATTCAAAAAAAAATTTAAATTTTAGTTCAATTCTTAAATACTTATAAATAGTAAAAACAGAAATAAAAATCAAATCTGCATATTTATGATTAAAGCATACTTATGATTTTCAAAATTAGTGCAGTAACTAGCAACTGTTCGATAAAGTTTGTTCAAAATATTGATAACAATTGAATGAGCAATTGTAGGTATTAGCCAACCATAGTATTTATTGTCGTTTGCAAATATATTACCCTAAATCAATATATAACAACTGAGATTCTGCTGACTCAACATTCTTATTGTTTGAATAAATACCAGCTGAGATCCTGCTGACTTAAAAACATTCATATTTTTTCAAAATGAATCTTAAAAGCTATACCATTATTTAACAAAACAATTACATGTTTTATTATTGCAAGTTTTATTATTACTATATATTTTTACTATTTATTGAATATATTCACTATAATTTATTAGTTTATTTCTTTATATTGTTATATTTTATATTTATCAAGGGGAATTAAGTGATTGCCAGTTGCGATATCTGGAAATACTTCTGGTCCTTTAAACTTTTAGTTTCTTAAAAACCATATTAATATTATTGTTAATACTATATTTTAACTTTAATAGCAAAGTCAGTCTAATGGAAGTCTAATGGATCAAATATTATTTAATGCTTTGTAAAATTTATTAAATGCTTGTAAATCTCAACACAAATATTTATATAAAATTAAAGGCAGAGGTGTTTAAAAACATACAAAAATTAATTTAAACAACTTATAATTACTCTAACAACATATTTATCAAAATAATTTTATCATTATTTTTATTATCAATTATTTATGTCTAATTTATAAATTTACATTTTTAAACAAATGATTCTTCAAAGTTTCCCTGTAACTAAAATCCCATTCTAATGTTTTCCATGGGTTATTCCATGTCAAATGAAATTTTTCAAAATGTCACCCTATATCTCAGATTTTGCTGATTTTTATACAATTGAGAGTACTTAGTAAAATAAGAACTCTTTGAAAATTTTAGTCTCTGGCTCCAAAAAGATCCAGAAATATTATCATTTTACTTTTAGTAGATATTAGCTAAGCCCCTCTTGTCCCCTCAGAATTGCAACTTTTATTTAGAGGTTTAAAGTCACATAACTTTAATAATATTTGATCTTAAAAATTTGTACCTGGCTATTTTCATGGCTGACGAGTCCAATGAAATAATCAGAAAGAAAAAAAATTATTTTTAAGTACCTGTATTTATCAATTTAAATAAATTCAAATTATAAATTATACCTAATTTTGATGCTTAAGAAACCCATGTGGACTTGATGATACTCAAAAGAAAACTTTACACATCACTCTGTTTATTGATTTTTCATATACCTGCATCACTTTCTATATATGGATTTCCATATATGGAATATCGCAACTGATTCTTCACTACCTTACAGACCAGCTGAAGCTCTGAAACTTTTGGCATTTTTGTAGTGCTGATGAATGTGCATGTTAAAGTTGTTTCCAGGAACCAAGACATGGGGGGCTGGATCATGTGCTCAACTTTTTTGTAGCAGAACCTTACAATCTATTTTTTACTACTTTCCAGATAAACTGAAGTTCAGCATTTGTGTAGTCCTGATGAATGTTTGTTAAAAAAATCAAAAATTCAACACACGTTCCTGATAAACGTGTGCTAGGTTTTGATCATTCTATATTTAATGAATTTTTAAAATATTTTAAGAATGTTCATGTTTATAAGAATTTTGATTTGCAAGTATACAGATTAAAAACAGTCATCCATCTAAAATAATGATTTTAACAGAACTTTAAATTGTATAATTTTAAACTTTTTGAATTGAAAAAAGTTGATACTTTTTAAAGCTAAAATGTTAACAGCAAGTTGTTTAATGAACTAAAATGTTAACACCAAGTTGTTTAATTAACTAAAATGTTAACACCAAGTTGTTTAATTAACTAAAATGTTAACACCAAGTTGTTTAATTAACTAAAATGTTAACAGCAAGTTGTTTAATTAACTAAAATGTTAACAGAAAGTTGTTTTATTAACTAAAATCCAACAGTAAAAACAAAACCCTGTTATTACATCATTAAAAAATAAAATTATCACCTTTTAAAATCATTACTTAAACTGTTACTAGCTAATTCTAAAATATTAACATCAAATTGTTTTATTAAACAAGAACTATTAACAGTAACAAAAAAACATCCTGTCATTACATTAGTATAGAAGAAATTTATTACCAATTAAATTCATCATTAACATTTTTAATATTAACAAATTAATTACAATTAAACAACCTTGTTAAACAAGAGCAAATAAAAAAACAGCAAATAAAAAGTTAAACAGACAAAAAAATTGTCCTTTACATTCAAAAAAAGGTAAAAGAAATCAATCACTGTTTAGTTTTCCATTACCCGTGGTAATGTTGCCTTTGTCCATTATGTTCAAGTTGCTTTAATTATATTAATTACTATTGGTTTCTCGTTTTTAATTTAAGAGACAAAAAATTATCTTTTACATTCAAAAAAATTTTAAAATCACTCTTTAGTTTTCCATTACCATGGTGTTACCATGGTGTTTAAGTTGCTTTAATTATATTAATTACTATTGGTTAATAATAATTATATTAATTACTATTGGTTAATATTAATTATATTAATTACTATTGGTTTCTACTGGTTACTATTGGTTTCTCATTTTTAATTTAATCTGAAATGCAACTTAGTAGTTAGTTTTACAGTAAAAATGGATTCATGTGATGTAAAACTGTCAAATGATACTTTATAATTAATTTATTGTAGAAAGACTGATCTAAAGAGATTTACATGTTATAGAGAAGATGCCAGAGAAGAATTAATTGGGGGATCTGGAATAACAGATGACAAAATTTTCTGCCATCGTCATGAAAAGATCTAAATAGTAGAAAAATTCCTGGTCCTAGTAGCTATCATCAATTGAACCCAGAAACTATAGATACTATTAGCTTAAAACAAACAAGTGAAGATGTTAACATAACATTTTTTCTTTTTATGGTAATTAAAGTCTTCAAACTAACTAGCAAAGTAACATCGATTTATTTGGTGAGTTTATTCTGTGTAAATATGATACATTTCATAGGATTGGTATGATAAATTAAATTTATTATATTGAAATCTTTTCATGGTGATGGATTTCATGATGCATCCGTACAACCCTATCAACAAACTTTTCTGACCATCTACAGCAAATGAATGTTGGGTTTTAATTACCAACACAATTTGTATCATTGATGCATCTGTAACAACAACTGGACATATGTATACTCCGATTGTTGACACATCTAAGTAATCTTGACACTTTATTTTAAAGAAAAATCAATCGCAATATTCCACTACAAAAAAATAGGAATGTGCCCAGTTCTCCAGATATAGAAACTCATATACTTGAAGATTAAAATCCTTATGTTTTCTGAAAGATCAATAAATATAGAATGATGAGTAAAATTTTTTGTTGATATTATCGAGACCACATGGGTTTCTTGGACATTATTTGCCTAACTTTCTTTAAATTGATAAATATAGGTACTTAATAACAATCATTTATAACTCTGATCATTTTATCGTATTCTTTACCCCTGAAAATAGCCAGGTACAAATTTTTTAGTAAAAGGATCAAATATTATTAAAGTAATGTGATTTGAAACCTCTAAACAAACATAACAATTCTGAGGGCACAAGAAAAGCCTGGCCAATATTTGCTTAAAGTAAAATGATCATATTTCAGGATCTTCTTGGAGCCAGAGACTAAAATTTCAATGAAATTTTCAAGAAATTCTTATTTTACTAAGTACTCTTAACTAAATAAAAATCAGCAAAATCTGAGATATAGGATGACATGACTTGGGTCAATTGATATGGAACTACCCTTTAGTATAATTTTAATTGGTTAATTTATATGGTTATCGCACATTTTTGGACCTTTAGTAATTATTTTTTTTAATTTGTTTTTTATTTATAAAACTTGAATTAACTGGTGTTTAAACAAACAATAAATTAAAATATGCTCATGCACTTGTGCAACCTGGAACAGATGGCGGTCTTCGAAATTCTTTCCATACATTCATTACCAGGCAGTGACAAACCCATAGTTTATTTGGGATACTGTTATTTTTCCGACAATGTGGGTATGCGATGTTATGTTAGCCCCTCTCCCCACTCCTAAAACCAGTACTATGACTATGATTTTGAAATAAAACATTGTGTTAACTAATTGTATTAATCAACCTTATTAAGTTTTATTCAAAGAATCATTTAAAATTTACTTTTTACTTTTATTAGTCTTTGTAAAAGACATTTCTTTGAACACGTGAATTTACCATAAGATTATGTTACTCTAGTTTTGCTAAGAAAAACTATTTTGTTTAACATTTTAATAAACACTCAAGTTGCAAATACTACGCTATTTATAAATATTTATTGAAAATTGTTTAAAGTATTTCAAACACTTACTATCGATATTGTAGTAATTTTAATTTTAGTATTTATTAATTGTTTTAATTTTATAAACAATATGCAGATACATTTTATCAGTTACGTAAGGTATTTTTAAACATAATTTATGTTCATAAATGAATTACATCCAAAGTACTCTACATGATATTGAATTAATAAAAAATAAGAAGTTTTTTATTGAATTAATAAATAAAATAAAAAAATTTAAATTTGCTTTTACACATTTTAATCTGATGGAGAGACATGTTTTACGAAATAAATTAGTTAGCTGATGAAAAGAAGAAAAAAAATTATTACTTAACAAATATTGCCAAACTATTTTACATTCCTTAATAACTAAACTTTACATTTTCCATTTTACTAACTATTTAACTATAAATTGCTACTGAAATGTAATTATTATTTATGACTGTAACATTACACCACTATATATTTATATTTTTTGATTTTTGATGAGTACTCTGATAAATGAAAAAATTTGATAAGTAATTTTCTATTAATTTAATATTGCTCTGTTTTTTAAAGAACATTGAGCACTCTACTTTGTGGAATACATTTAATATGTGTGTATATATATATATATATATATATATATATATATATATATATATATATATATATATATATATATATATATATATATATATATATATATATATATACACACACACACACACACACAACAACAAATTATATATATTATTACTTATTATTATTTATATATATTATTGTCAATAATAATAATAATAATATATATATTAATAAGTAATAATATATATAATAATATATAAAGTAATAATAAATATAATAAAAAGTATAAATAAGTTATTTAATTGCTTCAGTAAAAACTTACAGGGTCTGCATAGTGGCCTAGTTCATGTATGTGTATTGGACTGTTATCATCACTGATATAACCGTTTAGATTTAAAGAAATAATCATAGCTCCAATTCCTAGCAAAAGAAAAGGTATAGATATCAGGAAACTCAGTAAATAGCGAAATCGTCTTTTCCACGCAGGAAAATACTTTTCATTTATTCCTGTTATAGGACTTTGTCTAGTTACACCGAAAAATTCTGGTCGAACCATATCAACTTTTTCAACATCAGTTGTTTTCCATAAAAGTGCAAGTACATATTCATTTCTTTTCCACAGCTAAAAAAATTCATATCAGTTTATGAATGGTGTATATTAGGAAAACAAAAGATTTTTATAAAAAAGTAAAAAATAATTAACTTTCTTATCAATTATTCAAATTTTGATGATGACATTATATACTGGAAAAATGGGTCACCTGTAAATTACGTTTTAGGGGAGGAGGGGTTGGTGGTTTTGTGAAAACTTATACGGAAATTGTTACTAAAGTATTAAAATGTTGTGACGAGGGGTGGGAGGAGTTTACTAAAATGGTCAAAAAATTGCGTGTTGTAATTTGTGGACGACCCCTAAGAAGCAATATTTAAACTGATTTTAAAACCCATTTATTTAGTTTCAAACAATATTTTACAGAACTTTAATGTTTCATTTTATAAAAGTTTTTACATCACTTTATATTTAATAAAATTATATAATTGATTGTACGAGTAACATGTAATTTAGTACAACATACAGTGCACCTACTGCTTTAAAGAACTCAATTTTTTATGCAAATGCTAGTATAAGTTTCTGACTTAAAACTCTACCTAGTGGCTTTTGGTTAAGTAAAGGTAAAGATGGTAGCTCAATAAAAACACTCTTGAGAATATACAAATTGCATTCAGTTAATGTTTTGATACCCTAGACAGGGTTCGTAGCCAAATATCTATATAAAATTCCCTGACTTTTCCCCGACTTTTTCGAAAAAGCAGAAGATATTCCCTGACCATTTTCAACAATTATTTTTATAAAATGTTTAAAATTACTATCTACTGCAATGGAAATGCTTTGAATGACAAAACTTATAAAACGTAGATATTAGTTAAGTTGGATATTAGTATGGATTTTATTATACATGTTAATATGAATCTTATTATTAAGGATGACTAAGAATGAACACTAAGAAAAACATAAGTTTCAGAAAAAATAAATGGATAGCATCAACAAAAACATAATAGTTTAATTGTAAATCGAGTAACTTCTCAATCAGAATTCCCTGTTTTTTCCATGACTATCTAAAGAAAAAAAAACAAATTCCCTGACTTTTCCAGGTTTTCCATGACTTTAGCCAAAGTTAACAAATTTTCCAGGTACAGTACAAACCCTGCTAGACACAGCTAGGTTTTAACACCCTAAATACCCCCTGTTTTGACACTCTAACATTCCCTAGACAAAGAGTTAAAGGGTAAGCAAAATATTTCAGCCAGCAACACAAACCCTTTAATCAACTATTAAGCTAGCATAGATGTAAACCTGTGTTTTCTGCCTAAAATGATGAACACCGGGTCTTCTTGACTCATATCATAGAAACTTCCTGGTGTCTTTTTGGTAGTGACAACTACCAAACTCTTTCTCCTAAAAAAGGTACAGCCTTAAAACTCAATTAAATAGTTGTGAGTCAATTGGTAAAAAGACTTTTAAATTCTGTGGTCAGTCTTTCTCAGAAAGACTGATTCCATCAACAACTGCAAAATAAGCTGTAAACTAGTATTCACATTTTGCGCATAAATGTTGCTCATGTGCTTATGAAGTACATTGTCTAAACCACATAAAGAACACTTGGTTGCAATTTTAGATAAATTAACCAAAATGAATCAACTGAATAGTTTATTGTTTAAGGTACTATTCTCCTAATAATTTAAATCATGACATATAATAGCAAATAATATTATATACAAATATACCACAATTATAAACAAAGTACTTCAATCATTTTCAATTCATACACGTGGTCATACAAATAAATGTGGTTTTCAAAGCAATTCTTTATCCTTAAAAACTTACCTCATTTAAAATTCATCAGTTCTACTTGCATTTTATGAGAAATTTAGGTTTAGCTGTTCTATCTGTATATCTATTACCCACAATATTTTACAGACTCTAACAGTCACATGCTTGGCTATGGTATAAACTTATCTAAATCACTTACTTTAGTGCTATGATTTGAATCTTGTTTTTGATCTTTAACTGTCTCAAGTTTCTCTTTGTTTTTCTTTAGATGACTCAGATGTTGTTATGACAACAAAATTATTTAATCTACTTTTTTTTACATTATTGCCCTATAGTTGCACTTTTTACAACCTTAAGCCTGAATGGAATTATGGCTGAATGGAATTTTTTTCATAACTATATTTGTGTCTGTCTTTGGGTTTGCAACAATAGGTACACAAATATTTCCCTTAACTATTATTTTATTTCTTGTTAACTATTATTTTATTGTATTTCCCTATTATTATTATTATAATATATATTATTATTATATACTATTACCTATTAGTTCCCTCATAACTATTTCCTATTGATTCCCTCAAGTAAATTGGTCATTATTAATGATCGGTACGAAAATAATTTCTTTTGTATTTTTCTGCATAAAGGAATCTCCTATGATGCATATAAAAGCTGTAGCACAAAAGAATCAGATGATACAAACAAGAATAACAAACAGTTAAAGACTATACAGATTTAGTTAAATGTTATTTATTTATATTAAATATTACATGTAGTTAATATGTTTATAATTAGCTATATACACAAAAACATTGTTCTCTTTCTAATAATAACTAATAGAAACATTAAATACTATATTAAATATATTAAATACTTCTAAGGGGTACCATAAATAAAAGTCATTTTATAAAAATGCTTTTAAAAAAGCACTATCCAAAAAAGAAAAAGAAAAAAGAAAACAAAACACTGTTTGCCAAAGCCAAGCAAAATGAACTTTAATGAATCCAACAATGCTATTACTTGGGGAAAATGAAGTCAAACTATACAGTAATATATAAATGCAGCAATAAAAAATAAACCTGAGGATAAAAAATACTCTTGTTTATTATTGGCGAAAAAGAAATATTAAAATCTGTACTCAAAATAAATTGTTAATGAACTGTTAGAAAGATTTGAAGAATATTGTCTATCATATGTAAAATTTATTCATAAAACAAAACAATTGTGGAGACACTTAAAAAGTTTCCACTTTTGTAAAGTAAAAAAATTTACTACCAGAACCATTTTTTAACAGAAAGCTAAAAAATTAAAAAGTTTCTTTCTTTTAATGACATAGTAATTTATTGATGCTTAAGAATGATAACAAAAACAGTATATTGCTGCAATATCCTTTGAACTAAGATTTGGAACATTGAGTTCATTAACTAGGTTATAACTATTAATTTCTTTGACTTTTAACTAAAAGCTTTTTCAACATTTTATAACTAATTAATTGACTTTATTGTTATATGCTAATCATAACATTGAAGTAAATATCAGTGGGATATCTTGATAAAAGTTTTAAATTTTACTTTATATTTTACAT
The DNA here is from genome assembly GCF_038396675.1 of Hydra vulgaris. Taxonomy (NCBI): domain Eukaryota; kingdom Metazoa; phylum Cnidaria; class Hydrozoa; order Anthoathecata; family Hydridae; genus Hydra; species Hydra vulgaris. The sequence continues at coordinate 15,057,243 of NC_088923.1, forward strand.
TCAAGTTTATCTTGTTACACTTAGTTTATCAATGAATTTACTTTTGAAAGTTTAATCTATGAATTACATTATCATTAAAATTGCACATCATAAAAAAACAACATCATCTCTCGTATATATTTCTCCAACTTGTGAGAAAAGTACAGGTTTAAAAAATTAAAACTTTTCAAAGATCAAAAAGTATTTACAAAAAAAACACAAAGTGAAATTAAATTGTTAATGAGAACTGAATTTTTTTTTTTTAATTTTACAACAATTTACCTTGGTATAAATTATTGTCCACAAAGCCATTCCAAGAGCATAAAAAGGCAAATAATGGCTATCATCTGCTGATTCATTTGGTTGATGAAGAAAAATAAAGATACCAGTAATAGCTATTGGTATTAAGGACCAGGTTAGAAAGCTCATCCAGGCAAAATAATAGGCAACTTCTTCCCCTATAAAAATATTATATATATATATATATATATATATATATATATATATATATATATATATATATATATATATATATATATATATATATATATATATATAGCAATAACAGAGCAAAAATAAATTTAATATATATAGATATATATAATTCATAATAAAAACTTATTATGTATTATAAAGATAAATAAAGCTATTCTATTAATTATTTCTTGTTTAAAATTTTTTTGTGTGCTACGGTTTGCACATTTAAGACAGTCTAGAGAGATATTCATTTAGTAAAGACTAAATAAAACTAGATTTCTAAGGAAAATTATTATCAGGAGTTGCTAAATTTTACTTAAAGAAATTTTAAAAATTTCAAGAATGGAAGATGCACACAAATTAAAAAATGTGTGTTAAATGGTTGTTTAACAGTGAAATGCGTATGCATATATGCAAATTGAATCAAAATCTGATTGATATTCCGTTCAATAAATAAACTTAAGAACGATGTAAAGTTATTGAAGTTTATTTATATAAAGAATATAAATTTTTTTTTTAATGTTAATTCACCTCCGGGAAATTCCACTTCATATGATTCAGAAATATTTTTAAAATGTCACTCTATATCTCAGATTTTGCTGATTTTTACACAGTTGAGAGTAATTAGTAAATTAAGAACTTCTTGAAAATTTTATCCTTAGGCTCCAAGAAGATCCTGATATATGACCATTCTACCTTTAACGGATGTTGGCTAGGCCCCTCTTGTCCTTTCAGAATAGCAACATTTATTTAGAGGTTTCAAGTCACATAACTTATATTTTCAAGTCACATAAAATATTTTATCTTTTTACTTAAAAATTTGTACCTGGCTATTTTCAGGGGTGGCAAATCCAATGATGAGAAAGGTAAAAAAATATTTTTAATTACTTGTATTTATCAATTTAAATAAATTTAGGCAATATTTTATATACCTGATTTTGATGCTGAAGAAACCCATGTGGCGTTGATGATATCAGAAATTATTACACATTATTCTATATTCATCAATCTTTCAAAAAACATAACAATGCCAACATAAAAGTTACGCCAAACAAGTAACACAAATAAACAACCTAGGTGCTACATCAATGTGGCAATATAGAAAAAATTATTAGCTTTAAACTATTGATTGGAATGCTTTTAATTTAATTAACTAAGTATTTTATTACTTGAGACCTTCTAAATTAAAAAGTATATTAGTTTTATGCTTTTAATTTCTCTGGTTTATCCTTTATTTATGTTACCATTTGTTAAATTTGTTTCTCTTTTCAGTTTATAATTTGTTTATTTTTAATTTTCTCTATGAACTAGTTTGGTTTTTCCAGCAACACAAACTTAAATTTAAAACACACAAATTATTAAAATAGTCAAAAAAGAATGCGTGGTCAATTAAGGCATGTAACCACAAACATCTCCTGAGAAGGCTTGATATATATATGTATATATATATATATATATATATATTTATGTATATACATGCAATATATAATAGAAAATATAAAGCATATAGGTAAATAAGTCGAAAATATATCAAACAGGAAACAACTTTGGTCTAATCTTTCTTCTTTTAAACAGTATATAAACAAACACTTATAAAAAAACAATTAAAAATTCTTGTTCTTTCAATAAAAACAACATACCATAATAATCTCTTAAATCATTTACTGGAATTATGAAGGGATTTTTCAAAACCTTTCCCCATAACTTTTTTAGTTCGTCTTGCTGGTGCATAGGTGTGTAGCTCTCAATTATACATGGGTTGGAATGCAAACACCCTGTTAGAATAGAATCGCTTGCACCAAAGTTTTTTAAACCATTTTTTAAAAACTCGGCCTGAAATATGATAAAAAGAATGAAATGGGTAGTAAAATCTAAAACTTAAATTATTAACAAAACAAAACTTTAAATTTATTGATATCAAAATTAAAAGGGGAAAAAATATAAACCTTTGAAAATTTAACATTATGCAATATGTTTTCCAACAAAAACAGCTGTTCTGCAGATGTAAAGAAAGTTTGTTTTGAGTCAAACTTAAATGAAAGCAAGTCTTTTTGATTAAATTCTCTAACCTGAAAACAGGATAATATGTCAACAAAATAAACAAGAAAACACATAACACATCAGTTTATATTAAAATGTGTTTCACTGTCAAACTATTATCAATATGCCTACCTTTTCCGGACTATTGACATCTTTAAGAAGTTCTAAATTCTCAGCCTGAAAATCATAAATGTATGCACACACACATATATATATGAATATATATATATATATATATATATATATATATATATATATATATATACATATATATATATATATATATATATATATATATATTTATATGTATACATATATATATATATATATATATATATATATATATATATATATATATATATATATATATATATATATATATATATATATATATATATATATATATATATATATATATAAATTATTAAAAAAACACTTATTTAACTTTTTCTTCTACTGACAGTTTCTCTTTCAAATATAAACAGGATCATCAGGAAGCTGGTGAAGGAGTAATAAAGAAACAGAAGCTTTTTTGAACTAATTTATTACATAATATTTATATGAAAACAAAATCAGAATAATACCTAATTTAGGATCTATAGGTTTGTCTTTAATGGTTGTTATGGCAGAAGTGTTTCTACAGAATATAGAAAGAAAAGCCCTTAATATAGTTACTATAGACAATTGTCACGTATGCTTTGGCTAAGTAAAAAAGCAACAAATGCTTCTAAATGTCCTTAATGAACAAATTCCTTTCATAAAACACACCATTAAATTAAAAAACCACCAAAAACAATTTAATTTTTTAGATTTTAATATTACAAATGCAAAGCATGGAACTTAATATATTGAAATAAAAAAGAAAAGCCATTACTAATATTCAACTCAAAGCTAACTCCAGCATCAATCCTAGTTTTATCATTAGTGTATTCAAAGGGTTTTATTTCATAAAGAAAGAATATGCTATCAAAAATATCTCCAACAAGGAACTTATTTTCTAATAGAAATATTTGTTGAAAACAGGTATGACAAAAACAGTCTAACAAGTTTCACAAGAGACTATATATAAAAATGTTGTAAAAATACCAATTACCTAACAATTTACAACCAACCATTTATAAAGCTAACATGTTTATCAATTATTGGTCTCAAACTTAGGAAAGACCTTAGGAAACAAAATATAAAAGTTATATTCACATCAGCTCCAAATATAAACAATATATTCTGCAATAATAAATAAAACTTCCTCCAAATATAAACCCAGGCCCCTACCAACTAAAACGCTCATGCAATTTAATATATATCAGTGAAACTAAAAAGAAAATTATATTAAAATGTAATGAGCACCAAAAAAATAGCATAAAAGGAAAATGGGCCAGTTTGGGTGCTACTGAACATTCCAAATCATGCCAAGGTACTTTTGACTGGTTGCGAAAAATCTTTTTTGTATTTTATTATTGCCTTTTTAATGATATCTTCTTAATGACTTGTTTTTATTATAACAATTTTTATTTTCTATACCTGGTGATGCTTATCATAATTTCACAATCAAGATTGAAAACAATCAGTTAAAGATTAGTGAAGTATATGAATTAAATGAAGTAAAAGTAAAAATAAGTTGACCGGCGAGTTTATACTTGATCAAAACATCTTTTATAACATAAGGCTTAAAATATAGAAAAATTAGACACAGTTTAGGTTTTGTAAAAGCTGGAATGCTTGTCAAGTATATAAATATTTTTAATTAAAGTATTTTAAATATACTTGTTCACACTTTAGGTGTTTCCTTTTTTGTCTCATTTAGATAAGCAATATAACTTTAAACTAAAATAGGTAGCAGCAAGGGCTTCAGTACATATATCAACAGACTATATATGTAGTACATCCAAGGAGCTTGGACGTCAACATTTTACCTACTTATATATTGAAAATATGAATTTTCTTTAAAGTGTTTAATTTGGTCCACAACCTTAGATCTAATGTTGCTAAATGAGGAGAAATAACGCTTTTAAATTTTTTAGAGCTTTTTTTTCTCCTCATTTAGCGACATAATTTGCAAGACTTGGTTTGGTTCTTACCTGAATACAAAGATTAGAAAATGAGCATTGTACAGATAAGATTCTGTTTCCAGAAATTTTTTCATCGATTACAGTTAAGTTAGATGAAATTAAAGAGTCTTTTAAGTAGCTTAAACTTTTTTCAGGACATGTCTCAGCAATTTTAATCAGGTACGTCGGCGAATTAAAGTCCCCCTCCATGTTTTTGTTATTAGTAAGTTTCCGCAGTGTAAACCTTACTATTTTGCTTATGCAAGGCAGATATTTTATTTTTTTGATTATTACAACTTTTAGTTAAAAAACACAAATTTAACAAGTTTTAAATAGATTTTTTTAAATTAATGTTTATTATTAGGTGTAAGCAATTATTAACACGTTTTCAAAAAAATATTGAATTTAATGGATACCTAAATCTCCAACTGACACGTGAGCGTTAGCTTGTTCCCAGTCTTAGGAACTTATAAATTGCTATTCAAAACTTATATTCCTTTCATTGAAAAGAATCGAAGAAGCGAAGTCATGTTGGCATACACTGTGCTAGGTATAGTCAATTTTTATGCCTGATTTTTGCGATAATAAATTACATTTAACTGTGATGAAATGGGTAAATGCCAGTTCTGCTGCTGATGCCTGATGTGTAACTTACCCTATCTATCTGAGTTGTAAAATGTTACAGACATTACTAAGTAAATAAAGCACTACATAAACTTACTATATATATACTTTTCTTTTCAGGAGTTTGGCTGTTTTTAATTGGAAGATGTTCTTGCTTGTATGCACCTTTGTCTCTCGGTGAACAGCAAAGAATAACTATTCAACTCCAACAAAAGCAAAATGACCTCAAGTCGATTTATTATGCGGTTACCTCTCTAAATGCAATTGGTAAAGAACCTGCTTTTGCTGATCATTATTGCAGCACTGTCTTCCAATTGTTTAATAGCAAACTAATTGTTGATATTTTCCAAGTCTCTGAAATTTCTAAGATTTTAAAGTGTAAGGTGAGTTTTATTTAGTAAATCATATGACATCAATGATGAACTATAGTTATCCCTGTCATAAACTTATGTTGAGAAGCACGTCAGCCTGAGATGTCACTATTATAATGCAATCCATAATAATATATACATAAGAATTTTAATTGTTTTTATTCAATTATAAAGTATAAATGTATATAGACTTGTATATACTTAAATATACAAATATATCCATAAAATACTTACAACGATAGTGTTATGAAAATATTTATTGTAAAGAATATGTTTAAAAAGTATATGTAGAATATGTAATGATGTCTAAAAAATATTTAAATTAAAATCTATAATGCATATATATTTCTCTAATTTATTAATTATAAACATAAATAAATATATTTAAAGAAAAAATATTGACTTTTAAATCCTTTTACTTTAATTAGTTAAAGGCATTGTCCCTTGCTTAATTGAATACATTTTTAATTTACAAAAATTAGATTTTAGTTTTAAAATGCATTTAACATGGTTTTTATGACTTTATTATATGGTCATCAAGTTATGTATTTATTTTACACAATAATGACTTAATTACGCCTACATAAAGGTTATGTGTATTTATAATAACTAAAATTTATATTTAATTGTGTTTTAATCTTTTACAATTAAACATGCTATCATTAAAACTATATTTTTAGAATGTTCCAATAATTGCTATTTCTGAATTGTTAAATGAAGACAGTGATGCTGTCGCTTATTCGCGGGCCATTGTATCAATGGTTAATCTTGGTTACCCAGGTAGTTTTTTACATGTTTGTCATTGTAACTTAAATTTTCACATTTAATAATAATATTATTTATCAGGTACTTAGTTAAATTTTTATTTTACAATTAGCCCTTTAGTAACAGCTTTTTAATTAAGATTATCACTACAAGAGCCAAAAGTTCAAACCTTTATATTAAGAAAATTTATTAATTTTTTTCCGTTAATGAAAACTATATTTGTAGCTCATAACTAACCTAAACTTTGTTGTAGTGCCAAGTGAAGCAATCCACAAGTTGGTTAAAATTGGTAAAGAAAATGATTCTCCTGCAAAGTATTTCTTATTTATTTTAATAATTACATATATTTTTTTATTATTCATTAGGTTGTTGTATTTACGACAGCATTTACAAAAGTGATTTTTCCTCTTTAGTGCTGCGATATTATTTTATGCTGCTAGTTTATTACCTAAATCTGATGTATTAAACCCTATTGTTTCAATGGTGGAGGTAATTTATTATTTTAAAGTAACTAATCCTTACTAAATTTTAACATAAGGTATTATGGTTGGCTTTGATGATGCATATTTATTGATTTAATGAAATCTCAACAGTCCCACTGAGCCAAGTTTAAAATATTTTTTTTATTGTTTTTTAGTTGTGTTATTCTGATTTTTGAGATCAGCTAAATTTTTTAAATAAAATAAATTTTTATAAGAGATGCTACTAATGTTTGGGAACACGATAGTTTTTGAAGGTTCTGACTTTTCATTGCAATGCATAATGCAACTACACTAGCCATTTATAAATACGTTGTCACACTACACTTATTTTGTTAACTGTTATACTAAATATTTAACTACAATTATGGTTAAAAGTTTCATACTAATTAAAACATTCAGGAAAATAAAAAAAATAACTAGCTAAGGTATATCTTGCACTACTAAGGTTATGTCAGAAAATGCTATAAGTTGATTTAGCGCAAATAACTTCAAACAATTAAACAAGATACTTTATGACAACCTTAACTTAAACAATGGTTTAACTTTAATGGCAAAGGCATTTAAATGGTTGTTTTTTTTTTGTAAGTTGCTAATTATTTGTGATATTTAAGTTTTTATGTCATAAAATAATTAGCAAATAGTTTAATAGATAGTAACTTTTAATTATAGTAAAATTGCTTATTTAAAACCAATTAATTGTTTATTCTGATCTGTTTTTATTATAATTTGTCATAACCTATGATGATATAAAGTTATCCCTGTCAGAAGCTCCATGTTGAGAAGCACGTCAGGCTGAGATGTTATGACATTTTTTAGTTTCTAATTTATTAGCTTGTACCATTATGTTACTATAATTTTTTGATATTTTAGGATGTTTTGGCGCAGGCTGACGAAGTTAATAATGAGTATTTACAAGTAAATAGCTTTATTTGTTTATATTTAAAGTGCTAGCAATCATTTTTCAAGTTTTTAATTTTGATTTTATGCTTACATGTTATACTCCATGCTCCTATATATTACTTTTCTATAAAACAACTACATGATTTTAAAATTATTATAAGTTCAATAAAATCAAGGTTCATTCTATGATGAATAATATCCATGCGCTTACTGAATTAAATGTTGAGTTGGTTATTAATTCTGAGAGTGTTAAGTTCAGTATTTTTCTCTTGAAATAAATAATACTTTTGTATGTGTTCAATTTCAATTTCTTTTTTTTAGTTTGAAGGTGGATTAGCTTTGACATCTCAAATAGTACGAGGTATCATAAGTTTAGGAGATCAGCAGGGAAAATCCTTAATGAAAGTAGTAAGTTAATTAAAGTTTTATCTTGAGCAATGCCAATGATGTAAGTTATCCTTGCCCTGATTTTGTTTAAGACATTATAAGATGTGTGCAATGCATGTATTATCTGAGGCATCAGTATTCAAATGTACCTCTTAAATATCAATTTTCTTTATTTTTGTGAATATTCACTAGACATTAAATCTTTTTAGGATCAAGTTAATAAGTTTGCCAATTATTTCCTAAATCGAAAATATGTTTATCTACTAAAAGATATTCACCATCTAACATCTGCTCTCTTGTCATTATCTAATAACAAGGTAATTTTTTATAAAGTTGATGAAATGTAGGTTCTACAATGATGATAAATTCTCAGCTCACTTTGAGATTTTATGAAACTATGAAACAATCTGAGTAGATGATTTAAACGTTTTGTTCTTCTTTTTTTTTTAAGTTATATCATTTTTATTTTAATTGATCTCTTAAGCATCAAGTTCCGTTGGTTGTATCTGTCTTTAATACAGATGTGATATCAAAAGAAAATCCACTTTTAAAAGTTAGAATAACCAATTTACTTGATGTCTCACTGAATAATGTTCAAGTTAATGTCAAATCATTCGTCACTGCTGATGAAAGAATAATTTTTGATAACCAAGCTTTTGTTAAAAGTCCAGAAAAAGATGATTACATAATTGTTGAGGGAGAGGTAGCTAGAGGATATTTTCCTGCAAATTCTTATAATGTTGATGTTGGCAGCACTAACCCTTTACGTGGAATGTATAAATGCAATGTTCAAGTTAATATTGGTAATCAAAAGCATTATATTGTAAAAGACACCTATGTTATAAATGTCAAAGTTGTTTCTAAGATTGCAGTAGAAGATGTTTTTATTGAAGTTGGTGAAAAAGATCAAGCTTCTAAAAAACATGAATCTCAGTATGTTTTTCTGTAATTTTCAAGTTACATTTTAATGTTTTGTTTAAAGTCTTAATGTGATTATTAAATTTCGCCTGTTTCCTCATAGAATTTTACTTTTAGGCTAGTTTATCCTAATAAGCTTTCTTCAGTATTGGAAGCAGATTATCATCAAACTCTTTTAATAAAATTTAATTTAAAAGAAATCAATTCTGGTCAGTCGGTGGTTGTGCACCAAGCTTTTGTACGTCTGGTTCATGAACTTACTGGTCAGGAGATTTTTTTTGTTAGTGAGCCTGACAGTGCAGACAACTATAAGTTTACTCTTGTAAGTATAAATTCATATTAAGCTGTGTTGTTTAATGTTAATTGTTGTCAAGAAGCAATTATTTTATTTATTTAGGATGTTGGAGCAACAGCTAAGGACTCCTTTAACAATTTGTCAGGAAAATACAAAATGGTATAATTTTAATAATTTAAGTTTGTTGACCTTAAAGCAGTTAATGTTGCATTTGATCTTGTTTTTAGGCTTGATAATGCATTCTGTATCAAGGTTATAAAAAATATTAAGTTAATCTCAACAGTCATTCTTTTAATATGACTTGTTGCTTCATGCCTTATAAACATTTTTAGTATCAATTCTTTTCATTTTATTAATTTTATACCTAATTCTCAATAGGTTTAGTTTACCATATACATTTTTAATTAAAAACTTCATCAGCTAAATTGCCTGATTTTCTGATATGCAATTAATTATTTTTTCTTACAGTCACTAATAGTTGGAGATTCAACTGTCCAAGTTCCTATTTGTTGGTCTATGGTAAGTATTAATAAATTAATATTTTATTACATATGTAGTTAAGCTAGTATATTTTCCAAAGATATTACTTTTACATTTTAAATATTTAACCATATTCGAAGCTAGTGAATTTTATAATATTTTCACTAGTCAATATGTGGTTAAAGTACCTTATACCCTCTTTGGTCGCCTTGTAAAAAATAATTTTTATTTGGCATTACCCAGTGGGATTACAATATTATATACTATAAAAGCACCTTATGATTATATACAAGAGTTGACTTATTTATAACATGATGAGTCTCTAGGACGGAATGAAGGTGAAATGTTGCAACTGTTATCATAAGTTATCTAATAATATCTGTAATAAGATATTATTTTATAATCATTTTTTACCTATATCATAGGGTGAAATAGTTCTTAACTTTGCTGGTCAACCAAAGAAATCTAAACGCCAGGAAAGAATTGTTTCTCCAAAACCAGTGATAGAGGTTAATAGAAAAGTTTATACTTACCGTTCTGAACAAATTATTTATTTTGTGTTTAGGACTATTTTAATAAAATTTTTTTTTAGCATATGTTTAGAGTTCCTGAAACACGTCCTCCAGCTGTTGTTTCATCTGCATTTACAGTTTTGGCTTTATCTCCTTTTCTTGTCATGTTTGCTATGGTAAGTTTTAGCCACTAAAGTGAATTCAATTAGTAAGTTTTTATAGCAATTTCTCCGAAGACCACACAATAATTTATTAAATCAATTTAGTGGTACAAAGTTGGTGCGAATCTTTCCAATTTTCAATTTTCTTTTCCTGCGTTATTATTTCACGTTGGGTTGGCTGGAGTATTTGCTCTATACTATATGTTTTGGCTTCAATTGGTAAGCACCTTTCTGACTTATATTTACAGTTTTTATCTAATCTTCGACTGTACATTAAGGTAATATTTAATATTATATTTTTAGAACATGTTTCAAACTTTGAAAGGTCTTGCAATAGTTGGCGGTTTGACCTTCCTTGGAGGCAATAGATTGTTAGCTAACATGGCAGCATCAAAATATCGAACATAATTATTAGCGAATTATTTTATAATTAGTTAACATTTTAATTTATTTTTTCTATTAAAATAGGTGAAATTTTTTGTATAATTTAATTCCATCACTCTTGATCTATTCCGCTCGAATTAAATATTTCGGAAAATAAAATTTATACGCCGATTTTCAGCCCAATTAACAAAGTGTAAAGATATAGAACAGTTGTTAGCTGCACAATAGATTCATTTATACATTCGCAACATAATAACTGAACAGCAAACGCGAGGAGGCATTTAAAATGTAGGGAGGGCAGTTAAGGCAAAGGTAATGTTGTAAAAATGTTGTAGTTCAAAATGTAGTTACAAAAAAGTCCGGTTGTTGTGTTCATCTGTATGTAGTTATTGTCGAGGCCAGCCTTGCTTTAATTTTGAACCAATTGCAATTAATAAAGATATTGATGATATTATTGATCAGACAGCTGTTACTTCTTTTACACATTTCCAGCTAGGAGAAGAATAAAAAAGACTAATATACTAATTAATATAATAATATATAGTAATAATACAAATACACAATACGAGTACAATATGACATGTTATGACTAATGCAATATATGTCTTGTACCAAAAAAATCTGCGCGTACATTTTAATGGATATTCTTTTAACTATTGTATTATGAAATATTTTAAAAGTTCATAAATTAATATTCTTAAATTCCACTTAAGAAAGTTTGAAGTATAGTACGTGCGCACGACTTAGCGTCTTCCATTCGACTTCAGCTTTTGTAGTCTTGCTGCACACTTTTTGTAGCTCCACTTCATTTATTTTTAAAGTCTATAATGTTTGATCTTTTACATTCAACCTTATTTTTTTTTGACAAGATCATAATACCTTTTGATTGAACGTAGTTCGGGACAATTTGAAAGTTTGCGGTGTTTTTCAACTAAATCTACTTCTAAGCTAGATAAAATTGTTCTCTAAGCTAGATAAAATTTCTCCCACAGTTGTTACGTAATGCTAGATTGATCAAAATAACTAATAACGCAGTCTGTGTATATTCACAAACTGCTTGCCTATCTGAAAAGTGTTTGCATTGTAATTATTTACAATGGTAATTCAGTTTCTTGAGTTAATTGCTGCATGTTATTGGTGTCCTGGAAGAGACTAGAATTATTCAGAACAATAAGTCACATCGTTTATAATTATAAAACTATTTTCTTCACTTTTTTATATAGCAGCTTTGTACAACAAACTGCAACATTTTCTTGATTTTTTTATAAGATTTATAGCCACAATTTCACTTGTATAAAAGGTATAGATATTCTTTTGTATAAATATACTCTGTATATAAACTGTATAAATGATCTCTTTGTATAGTGTAAGCACTTGTCTTACATTTGATCGCAGATTCGGCTTTCCCGCCTATCCAAACATTTTTTCTTCCACTTAGTGGAAGCTGATTGTACTATGTCCTTAATTCGTTCCACAACGCTCTGCACTGTTCTTAAAGCAATCTGCAACTCCTCAGAAATTGTTTTGTTTGATACACCAAGATTTTCAACGGGATAATGCTAAATTTTTTATCGCTTATCTAGAATTAATGACATTTCAATTAAAACCAATTGTTTTGATAAAAGAGTTGTTTAAATTTAGAATAACACTTTTTTGAATATAATCACATCTTGAATCCAATTGGCTATTTCAAATGCTGCACGGTTTTCGTAAACGCCACATCAGAACAAGCGCTAATTTTTTCTGTTACATGTCTTTAAACATAATTTACAGATTATGTTGAATAAGACTTCTTCAACTTTAAGATTTGCAATATATCAGGAATCGTGGTTCTTAAAAAAAGACAATTTTTGTAGATAATTTCATCTAATTCTTTTGTTTGATCAATTTTTTTTTGATAAAATTTACCGTTTTCCGGAAAGATATGAAAAACCTTAATTTTCGACTTTTTACCTTGAATAACTTTTTTTGCAGATGCAGGATCGTTAGGGACTTTATATTTTATTTGTAGTAATGTCCTCTAGGTCTGTACCAATTCTCAGCTATATGCGAATTATTTTAAACTGAAATGTTTATTTAGACCGGACTACGCTGTTAAAAGAAGAGATGCCACGAATATTCGGCGACTATTCGGTACTCTGCTTATTCGGCTACTTTTTTTAACATTCGATATTCGGCCGAATTTTGCAAATTATTCGGCCGAATACCTAATACCAGATTGTATCAAAATTAAAAAATTAACGCATAAAAAAGGATTACATATAAGTACAGATCAACAATTATAAGTTAGAGCATAATAAAGGATTACGAATATTCATTAGAGAATATTTGTTGAAATTATTCGTTAAAATTACTCACTTAAGTTATTCGTAATGTTCAAATGCCTTCGTAAACCTATATTCGTTTAACAAATATATACTCGTTGAATAAATAAAAAGGGGCAAATATATATTCCTTTCCATTTATTTGTTTACGAATATATATCTTTTAAACGAATATTATTTGTTAAACGAATATACAATTGTATTTTACAAATATATTATTATTTTTTATTTTTATAAACTATATAGTATAACATTTGAAAATGTTAAACAAACAAATAGGTATTAGGATTTTTTTTTTTTTTTTTTTTTTTTTTTAATTTAACAATATTCTCTGGTAAAAGTGTCGTTGGTACATAATATATAAAGAACACGGAAACTCGAAGAGAATCATAAGATCCTGTCACCGAGAACCGTTTAACAATACAAAAATTATAAACCAATTATTTCAAAAAAATATAAAATAGAAAGTAAATACCGTTTAAGATAACCTTCATACAAATAAAATAACCTCAATTATAAAACACCGTTTAACTAAACAATAAAAAAATAAAATCAAATATTTGAAATTAGTAAATACCGTTTTTATGAAAACCGTCATACAAATAAAATACCGATTAAAAAAACAATAAAAAATAAAAACAAATATTTTAAATTACATTTAGAAGCACTTATAAAAGAGAAACGAGATCAGAAGAACTCGAAAATATTTTCTATTGAGAAAATAACTTTTTTCAGTTTGTTTTTGAAAGAAGAAAAATTCCAACTTTGGGAAAAATCAAAATTTTTTAAAACTATTTGGTTCCACAAATTAGCTCCGCGATAAGATATAAGAGACCTTCCAAAATTTGTATGCGAATAATGTTGATAAATAAAATTGTCATTTCTTAGATCATATTTGTTTTTGGGCTTTATTGCATATAAATTTTGAAAAGGTATTGGAGCTAAGTCTATCTTACATTTAAATATAAAGCAAAGAGTGTTAAAAACATTTAGTTGGTATATATTAAGAATACTCATTTTGAATAAAAGTGGTTTTGCATGAGTAAAACGATCTTTAAAATTTATTAGTCGTGCTAGATGCTTCTGTTGCCGATAAAGAGGATCTAATTGACATTTTTTTAGCACTGCCCCATGCGATATTTGAATAATTTAGATGGCATTGAATAAGTGAGTAATAAAGTTGAATTAATGCGTGTCTATTTACAAAACTTCTCGCTTTATATAGTACTCCAATATTTTTTGAAACTTTGTTGCGCAAGGTTTTAATATGATTTTTCTACGTAAGGTTTTCATCAATAAAAACACCAAGAAAAAGTATAACTTTTGATTGTTTTATTTGAATATTATCTATATATATTTGAGGCATATCATTTGGCAAAAGATGTTTTTTGGATTTTGGATGAAATAGAGTCCATTTAGTTTTTTCTATGTTAATTGATAACTTATTAGACTTAAACCATTTTGAAATTTTAATTAGCTCTATGTTCATGTCATTAAATAATGTTATGATATTATTGCTAGACAAAAAAAAGTTTGTGTCATCAGCAAAAATTACTGTTTTTAAATTTGAGGCATTATAAAGATCATTGATATAAATGAGAAAAAGAAGTGGTCCTAGTATAGACCCTTGGGGTACACCACATGTTATATCTAGTAAATTTGTTGTAGAGGATACATCAATTTGCACATACTGTTTACGATTGCTTAAATAGCTCTTAAGTAATTTTAGAAAATTACCACAGATTCCATAATTTTCTAGTTTTTTAATAAGAATCTCACGATTTATCGTATCGAAGGCTTTTGATAGATCTATGAACACTGCAAGAGTAAATTGTGATTTTTTAAACGAATCTGCAATATTTCTAGTCAGATGAAGCACTGCGTGTTCAGTGGAATAATGTTTTTTAAACCCATACTAGGTTGTACTTAGTATTTTATTTTTAGAAAGATGATCATAAATTTTATTGTAAATGATCCTTTCATAAATCTTTGAAAAACCAGAAAGTACAGAAATTGGACGATAATTAGTTATATTTGATAATCCCCCCCCCCCCCTCTTTAAATATTGGTGTAACTTTGGCTATCTTTAGTTGATCAGGAAATATACCTTGTTTAATTGAACAACTAAAGACCTGAAAGAGTATAGTTTTTATGATCTCGTAAGAACTGATTATAACGTTACCATTTATTTGATCTGGGCCTGTCGATTTATTGATTTTTAGCATTTTGTAAGCACATTCAAACTCTTTAATCGAAAGTTCAAAGTTATTAAGTATAGAAATTATCGGAAGATTAAGATCATTAATTGTGTTAGTTATAATTGGAATATTTTTTTCTAAATTTGGACCAATTGTTACAAAAAAATTATTTATTTGATTTGCTATATCTTTAGGATTATATAAGAAATCATCATTGTTTTTAATAAATTTTGGTAAGTTGCATGTTTTAATTTTTTGATTGCCAGTAATTTCATTTAAAATTTGCCATGTGCGTTTAGCATTATTCTTAAACTTCTCTAATAAGTTTGAATAGTATTTTTTTTTTAAGTTTTTTTCAAAAAGCTTTACATAATTTTTATAAATTTCCTTATTTTTATCTGTTTTTGACTTAAATACTTTAAATACTTTATATACAATTTTTGTTTAACTTTGGAAGATTTCCTGAGTTCTTTAGTAATCCATGGTGACTTTAAGCTTTTTTTGTTTAAGTTAACTTTGTATTGTGGAAAGTTTGCATCATAAACTTCATAGAATGTTCTAAAGAATGAGTTATAAACCACATTTGCTTCCGACGAAAAATTTATATGTTTCCAATGTAGTAATGATAGTTGTTCATTAAATGATGCAATATTTACTTCACTGAAACAGCGTTTTAGGATAACTTGTTTTTTTATTTGTAATTGTTCAATATCAGTATTTATTGAAAAGAAGATAGGAAAATGATCTGAAACATCATTTTTAATTAACCCTTTTTTAAGAGGTTCATTAAAAGTGTCTGTTGTCATAATATTATCTATTAAAGATGCCTCTCAAATTAACTGTCAAGATTGTTTGTAACTAAAAGTACTTTTATATTTATTACTAACTTACTTATTTATTTCATTTTTTGTTAAATTTTAGTTTTAAAGTTATTGCTAGAGGTCTTGTTGATTGATTTTATGATTTTTAATTGAATGTGTTAACTTCTTCTTTAATCGTTTTCTTTGTTTCATATGTTTTTCATATGAAAAAGTTTAACAGTTTTATCTATTTGCTTTAGATTTTATTATTAAATATAGTGACAATTATTTCATTAATTTTGTTTAAACACGCCAAGAAAGTGTGTCAACAATAAAAATATGTTCTGTTATATCTGTGGCAAAGTGATATTGGTTTCAAAGAAACGCACTATCAGACCAATAATCAAGAAAGCTTACCATTTGTAATTTGGTTGTAAGTTTGGAGATCAAGAACAACCCCGGGCTTCTCACATTTGTTGTACTTCTTCTAGTGCAGGGCTTTCTAGCTGATTATATTACCAAAAGACAAGCCATGTCATTTGCGGTATCCATGATTTGGAGGGAACCAGCTCATCATATTACCAATTTTTGCTTGGTACCCTCCATAGATCATGGCATCAAAAAGAAGAGGAAACAATGAATACAATATTCAAGCATTCCAAGTACATTAAGACCAGTGCGCCACGGAGAAGGTTTTCCTGACCAACATACTGACTGAGTTCAGTGATGATGATGCCAATAACAACGTAGAAACTCAGAGCCAACAACTTCGGAAGATGTAATATTTCTAAGAATAAGAATGAGCTATTAAGATCCAGATTGCAACAATGAAATCTACTTCAATATAATGTTAGATTAAGTGTATTTCGCACCAGACACAGTCAGTTTAGGCCTTATTTTTCAATGGCAGAACAAGCTGTTCATTTTTATAATATGGCTGATTTGATAAATGAACTAAAGATTCAGTATGCTAATGAAAAATTGAGACTCTATAGACTCATCAAAGACAAGTCTCAAGGCTGTACTCCTACACAATGGAAACACTCTACCATCAGTTCCCATTGCTCATGCAGCTGGATCGAAGAAAACATATAACAATATGAAGCTAGTCCCAGCCAAGATCAAGTATGAATTACACCAGTGGCAGATTTGTGGTAACTTAAAAATTGTAGCACTTATTCTACGATTGCAGTCAGTTATACAAAGTTCTGTTGGTTTTTTGTAAGAGGAATAGTCGAGCAAGAGCGGATCATTACATCAAATAGAAATAGTCTTAAAATCAATCCTTATAGCCTGGTGTAAAAAATATGATTCATGTAGCATCTGTTATTTGATTTCCAAGTTCTATAAGTTAACTCTGGAGAAAACCAAGGTGTATTTGTTGATGCACAAATACGCGAGCTAATGGTGGACATTCAGTTTAGCAACACCCATGAAGAAGATGAGATGACTGCCTGGGAGAATTTTAAACCGGTGGGGAGGAATTTCTTCGGGAACCAAAGAGCTTATAATTATCATGAAATTGTTGAGAGCCTATTGGACTCATATCAGACATTGGGCTGCAATATGTCATTGAAGCTACACTTTCTACACAGTGATCTGAACTTCTTCCCTTCCAACAATGTGGACGTGAACAATGAACATGGTGAACACTTTCATCAGGAGATAGCTGAGATGGAAAAGTGGTATCAGGGTTGATGGAGTACCTGAATGATGGCAAGAGAATGTCCAGAAGCTGTGTACAAGCGAGCATATAAACGCCCTAGAGTGTCTAATGTGAAATGGCTCAAAATTTTCTATTCTAATCTATAATACATGCATAAATATAGTTAATCGTATCGATACATTGCATAAAAACTAGAGCTTATACAACGATTTTAATATAATATTTAAACTCAGCGTGAAAAACTGCACCAGAAAAAAATAATTTCTGTTCTGTTACACGAAAAGAGTTAAAATTTGTTGTCCAGTGTTATTTTTTCCAAATCTTTTTTAACATTTGAAAGTTATCATTTCCAGGACCAAGCTGCCTTTCTTTTAAGCCATCATTATTTTATTCTCATAATGCCTAGAAAGTCTTGCAATTAGGATATATTCAAAAAGACCGACGCTACTAATGCAAAGTGTAATGTCGGTGAAAAAGAACTTGTTGCTAAAGCCGGTACTTCAGGTCTTCTTATTTATTTAAAAAGACAGCATCAACATGTTATTTTGGAATAAGTTCTTAAGTCAGGTTCAAAACAACTTTACGTTATTGATAATTCTTTGTGTTATTACTCAATGGCCCACGTTTTCACACTGTAAATAGTGACTAAGTGGGTTGCCCATAAGCAATTGCCTTTTAGGACAGTGGGTAGTAAATATTTTTAGGTCATTATGAAGCAAGCAACGAGTGGGAAGTATAACCTTGTTTCATTAAAATCGCTTTCTCAGGACAAAATTTCTAAATTAAGGACGACCAGAGCAAAACTGGATACTTTAGACTAAATTACAAACAAAATCATAAATATAAATACTTAAGTAAACATTTAATATAGAAACAAAAGTTTACACTATGAGGTACAAACTTCATTATCAAGAATTGATTAGGAAGTTGTAGTATTTTTTTTGTTAATAAAATAAAAACATAACAATATACCTGAGGCAAAACGGGATTAACATTAATGAATTAGGTTAAGTGTAAAATCTACTCTAATAATAATCTAGTCTAATAATATTTTCAAATATTATTAGACTATATGATTATTAGAGTAGATTTTGCACTTAACCTAATTCATTAATGTTAAGCCTTGAAATTTTAAGTAGTTAATATTATAGTCATGGTATAAGTATATGCATAGAGAATAGAGGCTATGTGGCTATAATACCATGCTAATTTAACTGAGATCATTTAGTCAAAAATGTCAGCAATATTATAAATAATTAAAATAATAATTTAGAGTTTTGTTTTATAAAATAAATTAACATATATTATGTAAAAAAATATTACTCTGATTTATTACAAAATAGAAGATAAGATGGAGCTGGACGGGCTAGTATCCCATTTCGCCTTATATAGGGATGAAACACGTTTAGTATTTCACCAAATTGCCTGGCTAAATTATGAATAAGATGTTAAGTTTTTTATGTAGAATATATAAATATAAACCAATATAAATAAAAATATGACTCACTGCTTCAAAAAATTTGTAACTGTGCAGAAAATAAAAATGCTAAACTTAGATCAAAACAGATGCAAAACTGAACTTACCGCTCAAAGTTGAATGAAGCTTGTTTACTGGAACAAAACCAAAAAGATGGCATCTTCTCGTAGCCTAATCTCGCAGATTGGCTCTTTGACGTTTTGGGGCTCTGAAAAGGTTGTTTTAACGAAATCTCGTTACACCGCATTATCCAGTTTTGCCCCAGTCTTTCCTATATAAATTGATTAGTGGCTATGTGAACAAAATTATTGACAACGAGAAGATTGACCATGACGGTTGCGCTTTACTACGGGCTTCTTCTATTAATCTTACTTTCCAATGATGCACATGATGCCAAAAATATCGTTGAAAAACTAGATTACTTGATAAATGAATTTGAACTAAAAGTATACTTGGCAACAACTGATAGCGATTCAAATGTTATGAAAGCTAAGCACATAAAGTAAAGTTATCAACGTCAACCTTTGGTGTGCTGAGCATTAGATACATATAATTGTCATAAATATATAATTGTTATAAACTATATGTATCTCAGTATCAGATACATATAATTTACATAAAAAATTAGTTAGGCACTTCAGGCATTCTTCTGAGACATTTTTCTAAAAGTATTTTGAAGCAAACACTAACTACACTTATCCAGAGAGCAGCAACTCGTTAAAATTTCGACCTTAGGCATTTAAAATTCCTTATTGATCTCAAAGAGTGTTTAACTATTATGGCAGAAACGTCAAATAAAATTGCCCGCTGTTGAAGAAGCTAATATTATTAAAGATATTATTGACTGTCTTGATCCAATTGATAATGTTTCTCAAGTTTTAAGCTCTGAAGAAGACCCATCAATCGATTTGTTTATATTGAAAATCTATAATATTAGAAAAAATTTAAATAAATTTAGAAAACTACATTTTCTTACATGTGTCACGAATATAACATAAACTTTAATAGCAGGATTTCCACAATGTGCTCCAGATTGTGGTCATAAAGTACTTGAGTATTAAATGGCACATTTTCGCGATCCAAGATAAAAGGGAGAAATTATCTTTGCACTTGACGAGAAAAGATACAAAGTTGTCAAGGGTATCTCTACTCAAACCATAATTGATATGCGCAAAATAATGTACAAAAATATACTCTCTTATAAATAAGAAACCTTTATTTAACAAAAATCTGGTCCGAATAGTATGAAAATAGGAAATATTGTCATCAGGTGGTCTGTAACAAGTAGATAGATCACAGGATAACGATTAAAAATATATATTTAAAAAAATGTACGCAAAATATAAAAAAACATTAAAATAGATATTAAATAAAAAATGTATCATTTAATTCAGCTAAATCTACAACATTTAATAGATTTAGTGACCAACATGCTAACAAAATTCCATCAATTTTTTTTTAACGAATATAACGAATATTCGTTGAACGACTATTTATTCGTTCAGCAATTAAGCGGGAGCGAATATATTTGTTTCGTCAAACATTTATTTGTTGAATGATTATTATTCGTTCAGTAATCGTTCTACAATTAAAATGAAAACGAACGAATATTCGTCACCGTTAAACAAACATTCGTTAAAATACTCGTTTATAAAATAACCATCGCTCTCTAGTATAATTCAATTTAAAAGCTTGTCGTAGCTCTCAGGCTACCAAAAATTTCATCATTATCAAGTAAATTTAGACAAAAACTTAAGTTTTTTATTCTAATATTAAAATTTTTTTAAATTGCAATAAAGAATTTATTTGTATTTAAAATGTTATAGTAAAATAGTAAAAATGATTTAAACATCTACATTCGTTATTTAAACCTATTCAAAATCTGACTTGGTAACAGCAATAACAAGAGCAGATAAAGTTTAAATTACAATCATTGTAACTACTTTAAACATTATTAGCATAATTATTTATATTCTTCATTTTAAACTTAGTTTAAAATAAATTTTATTTAAATTTTTTTAATAAGATATATAGCCTATATGGTATATAATATAGGTGATTTTTTTGGTCAATACTTTAGTTAATTTTTCTGTTATTTATTGTGCGGCATCTAGCATGATTTTGTGCTAGTTGGTATTGTTGTTGTATTCCGTTTAAAGTATGCATCGCAGATCTTAAAGCTCTACATAAAATTTTGTTAAAAGGTGCCAAGTTACCATACGAAGTAGCAGTTCGATTAAAAGATGGTAAAGTTAGTTGGTAACTTTATATAAACTATTCAAATATATTTTAATAAATTTTTGATCATAAATAAAGATTTTAGTTTATGATAAAAAAAATATTAATTCTTTCAAGGTTAGAGGTCAAGTCTATTTTGTTGCTTTTTTTGATTTGTGTTTTCGTTTGTTACGTTTTTTTCTGCATCTGATGATAAGATTTTATAACGGTCGTAATATTATTGCTTGAGTTAAATTGTTATTATTATAATTTTCTTTGTTATTTTTATCATTATTTTCTACTGTCATGTAAACTCTATCATTATTATTATATATTGTGTTATTACATATTATTATCACATATTATTTTAACTGCATTATTAAGGCGTATTTTATAATTTCGTCGTTGTTTTTTTTTAATTATGTTAATTTATGATCTGTATTATTTAATAATATTGTTGTTGTTGAATTTATTTTTTGTTTATTTTATTTAGGTGTCACTCCTTTGACTAGTTTTTAACTATATTAGCGACACCTAACCTGATTTGTAAAACTATAACTAAATTTGTAATTTTTAAAATTTGGTTAAATAAATGAATGAATATTGATATTGTGACGCACTTCTTTCTTAGTTTTACTTCTTTCTTAGTTAATAAAATAACCTAAGTTATTTAAAATATTTTTTAACTTACATGAATCTTTTAACTTTTGTAATACAGTAACGTAACTAACTAATTTAACTAACTCCGATGACATAATTAGTTAACATAATTTATTCTAATAACATAATTTGTTACCTTCAATTTCAGTAACATAATTACTTAATTTATCTTATCTCAGTAATTAGTTCATTTTTAGCAACATAATTAACTAAATTAGTTCTAGGAACATAATCAACTAATTTAATCAATTCAATTATTAATTCATTGAAAAATAAGCTCAATCTTTAACTAACTTAAATAAAATTTTAAAATGTAATTTAACATAATTTGTTAATTTAAATACTTCCAGTAACATTATTATTAAAAAAAAAATTTAATTCCAGTAACATTTGCTTTGATAAAATTGCATAATTCTTTTTTTAATTTTGTAGAAATTTACATTTTCTTGCTTATGCAGACACTTAATTACAGAGTTATTCATTTTTATATGCGTGTTTATTTATTCTTATATGCGTATTTATTCATTCTTACATGCGTATTCATTCTTATATGCGTAGTTATTCATTCTTATTGGCGTAATCATTCATTCTTATATGCGCTTTAAAAAAGCACAGTTTTTTCAAAATAAATTGTTTTGAAAACACATGAATTAAAAATACTTAAAACGAAGACTTTTTACATTCGATGATGGTTTATTTAAGGTACAAACTACCCTCATTTTCTTACTTAATTTAGCATTAGGTCTTTGTTTAATTTTAATACTAAATTTATTGATTTATTAAATTATTGTTTATCTAACTATTCATTTTTCTAGATTTAAATTTAATTATTTTTATATTTAATTATTATTAATACACAAATATTTACCCTATGGAAGGAAGAGGAAATAGCAGTGCCAATCGAAAAACAAGGGAAAATGTTACAAAAGAGCACATTGAAATGCTTAAGCATTTAGTTGAAAGAAATGAATCTACAACAAGCATTTCCACTTCTCTTAATTTATCTAAGCGCACAGTTCAAAGTCTTGTTGTTAAGTTAAACAGAAGAGAATTTGACGACATGACTGAGTTTAAGTCATTTTCTGATAAAAAACGAGGTAAAAGACCTATAAACGATAAAATAAAAAATATTATTGAATCATGTGTACAAGAAAATAATCATTGTACGCAAGAAGCAATAAAAGAAAATCTTTCTGAAGCAGGCTTCAACATGTCTCAGCCTACTATTTCAAGAAAACTCAAACGCTTGGATTTATCAAGAAAGCGTGTTGTGCATGCGCCAGAAGAAAGAAAAAAAGAATAAAAAGCAGTAGCAACAACATAATTTATATTTTAAATATACCCATATAAAAACATAAAAGCCTATTAATTGTTTATATAAAATTGGAGATTTTATGGGTAGTTGACTCGCATATAAACGCGCATATAAGAATGAACAAACACGCATATAAGTATGAATCAATACGCATATAAGAATGAATAAATACGCATTAGGGTGGAGTGAATTTTAGTTTTTTTTACAATTCGTTTAGCCTGGGTGTGCAAAAGTTGTCTATTCGTTTCAGAAATACTCTGGAAAAATATCAATGCTCTATGAAATTATCTTGAGGTTCCTCAAGACCTTTAAAATTTTAATGGGTCCCTAATATTATGTAAAAAAAAGTTTTTCAAAAGTATGTCATGTTGGGTCTCAAAAGAAGCAAAATTTTATAAAAATTTCAAAAATAACAATTATTTATAAAAAAAATTGTTATTTTATAGTTTATTGCAGAAAAAATGACCTTTTAAACTAAAAATGAAAAAAGTTTATTTTTTTTAATTATAATTTAAAAAAAATCTTAAATAATAATTTTTTTTATAAAATAATTGTTATTTTTGAAATTTTTATAAAATTTTGCTTCTTTTGAGACCCAACATGACATACTTTTAAAAAACCTTTTTTTACATAATATTAGGGACCCATTAAAATTTTAAAGGTCTTGAGGAACCTCAAGATAATTTCCTAGAGCATTGATATTTTTACAGAGTATTTCTGAAATGAATAGACACCTTTTGCACACCCAGGCTAAACGAATTGTAAAAAAAACTAAAATTCACTCCACCCTAATACGCATATATCAGAAGCATGCGATCCGTTTAATTAATTTTGCGGATCGATACACTCATTCCAAACCTTTTTTTATTGAAATGAAAATTCTCAATATATATGAGCTTAATGTGTTTAATGTCTTATGCTTTATGTATTTGTGGAAAAATGACTTATCCTTATCTGTCTTTAAAGATCTCTTTTGTGAAAAACCAATAAATAAATATACAATTAGAAATAATTTTTTCCTATATGAACCTTTTTGTCGAACCAAGTTTAATAAGTTTCGTATTGCTTATCGCGCACCGTATCTTTGGAATAAGATTGTTTTGTCAAACTTTGATATATTTCGCACTTATCCCACTTTCAAATATAAACTGAAAAATTTTATTTTATCTATTGATGACGTAGTCAAGTACTTCTAATTGATACTTTGTAATCTTTGTTTAGAACTTTTATTTTATTGTAAAATACGCTTTATGAAACGTTTTAATTTTTGTTTTTATCTTATATATAAATGACATAGATTCTATATATAGTAACGTCAGATTTATTTACACGAAATTTTATTTTATTTATATAGCATCGTCAGATTTATTTACACTGCTTATTGAAATTTTTTTATTAATTTTTGTTATGCTGTAAAACGTCTAAAGCTGTAAAAGGTTCTGATGATAAGATCATTATGATCTTCTTTCAGATGCCTTGTTTGTTTGTAAAATACGACAAATGTAAACGAGCAAAAAAAAAAAAAAAAAAAAAATATAAGAATAAATAGACACGCATACAAAAAGGAATAGACACGCACAAAAGAATGAATAAACCTGTAAACTTTTGGACAAAAAGTTTAATTAAGTGTAAGAAAATTTTGAACCACTTTCTTTAAAAAAGTAGTTAACTTTTTTTTCTTTTTTTTTTTGTGTCAAACCTTTTCGTCTAGAAATTTAATCTGTAGCGTAACATCAATTCCTGAGCAACATTTTAAAATTTGTTCCTTTTATAAACGTTATAAAAGTTTTTAAAACGTTTTACAGGAAAATAAAAAAAATTTGTTTGAAATTTTGGCAAACAAAATTAACAAAAAACAAGTTAGAGTTTCAGTTAAAAAGTATATATCGCTTTCAACATTTGCAAATACAAGACCAATGTTTTTGCATAAGAAAAAAAAAATTATTAAAATACAAACTTGGTACAAATGCTCCACTACAATTACAATAAATGAACTTATGATGCTGCAGTTTAAAAACTTGAATGTATTCTTTGTTATATTATATGCTATTGTTGTAAGTTTATCACACAGCAGAAAGATGTATTTGCTTGGTGAGAACCTTAGATTTAACCAGTTAAAAAAATAATAATAAAATACAAATTTATAAATTATAACACAAAATAAAATTAAAGAATTTCAAAAAAATTGAAAAGTATTTTAAAAATGTAAAAAATAAGTCAGTTGTTAGTCAGGTTGTTCAGTGTGTGTGTGTGTTTTTTTTTGAATGATAGAGCTTTTATGCCGAAGGCTTTAGGTTTAAGCTTTTGTGTTTTCAAAACTTGTGCAATTCGCTGGATTAAGTGACTAACTAGAGTAATAAAAAAACTTGGCAACTTTGATTTATATCTAACAGGTATTCTAAAACTTTTTATATCTGACAATTTATCTTTATCTTTATTTTGACAATTTTTATTTTCTTTACATTAAATTTAAACTCTAAAAATTTAAGTCAAACAAAACAAACAGACCAAACCAAGAATTTAAAACACACACTTTCAATCACACAAATAAAGTATGCCCCCATCCTCAAATGCAATATTTTCACCCAAGTTTCTAACCTTCTCAAAACTCTCTTGATACGCTGTTGAGCAGCGGCGCGCTGGTGCTCAACAACGCTAGATGCTTCTGCATACGTCAGTACTCAACATACTAAATTATCTGAAAATGAAAAAATATATATAAATTATCTGAAAATGAAAAAATATATATAAATTATCTGAAAATGAAAAAATATATATAAATTATCTGAAAATGAAAAAATATATATAGGTTAAAAATATCTATTTAAAAAGTTTTTTAAAAACTTTAAAAAAAAAAAAAAAAACGCGCATTGGAGTTTATAAAATAAACTTCAGGAAGATAAAAAACATGCTCCGAAATATTAAAGTTTCCTTTATTAGATTATAAAAGTGGATAATACAATAATATATGAATCAAGAGTTATAGCTCATGAATTTAATAAATTCTTCACAAATACCGTTGGTAAATTGGAAAATGAACTTTTTATATTAAGGGGGAACACTCCTCAAAAAAAACGTTTTTTTTTATTTTTTAGCTATTCTAAAAGTAAATTTATTATAAAATTAAATGGTGAAAAAATTATTCAAAATTAACTTTTATTTGTAAAATAAATGACATTTTTGTATGACTACCTGTTTGCAATTCTCACCTAGCAACGCCCCTAGTTACAAGAAAATTATCAATAAAATGCATATAGTCCCCTCTTTATGCCGTTTTTTTTTGCAGTTTCATCATAAATACTTTCTACTATCTCTAAAGCCATGATTCAAAACCACATATTTAAAAAGTGTTTTATGTGTTGTTCATTATAAGTCGTCTTTTAAGCTGCTAATTTACACACGAGTGAAGAAAAATGGACAGCTTTAAGTCGAAATATAGTCGTGGTAGAGTTAAATTTTCAACGAAACGTCTTAAGAAACGTAAATGTACATTTTATGGTTTAAGAAAACAAGAAAAATGTGTAAATATTGATGTAAATAGTGTTAATAGTAATGGTGTAAATATGACAGACTCTGTTGATAATGTTGATAGTGAAAGTGTATTTGCAAGTGTATCAAAAAGAAAAGTAAAACCAATAATAGTACCGAGTAAACACTCAAAATGTGTCAGTGGCTACAGATTTGTTGATATGGAAATTCTTGCCTCCGTATTTGATAAACTTGGATGTCCAGAATGTTTGCAACCTCTGTTGTCTTTAATCGAGAATAAAAAGTCTTGCAAAGGATTTGCATTAAAATTATCTATAGGTTGTATTTGTGGATTTAAATTAGACTTTTACACATCAAGAAATGTAGAAGGATATGATGTTAATAAAAGAGTGGTATGAGAACACTGGGTCAGGGCCAAACTGGTCTACATCGGTTTGCCACTCTTATGAATAAGCTGTACAAGAACTCAGGGAAGGCAAATCTCCTGATGAGGTAGTTGATATTGGAGTTTCTGTCGATGGAACATGGCAAAAAAGGGGATATAGTTCCCACAATGGGGTTACGGCAGCATTGTCCATAAAAAATGGGAAGGTTTTAGATGTCGAAGCCTTATCTAGGAAATGTAAAATATGCAATGAAAATCGAAATATCCTCAATTCAAAGCAGCAAAACCAAGCAGAATTAAAAACACATGTTTGTAACAAAAACTATGATGGATCTGCTAGTGGAATTGAAACTGTTGGTGCTGTAAATATATTTAATCGCTCTCTTGAGAAATTTAAATTACGGTACACAGAATATTTGGGTGATGGGGATAGCAAGAGCTACACTACTGTTAAAAGTACATACAAGGATGTTGAAGTAATTAAATTAGATTGCGTTGGACATTTTCAAAAGCGTATTGGATCTCGCTAAAGAAAGCTTTAATGCAATGATATGGTCCAGAATACCTAAGTCAAAGTATGTTTCGCTTACATAGCTAAAGTTTGGACTCTATGATGCTATTAGAGCCTTTAATATAGGATTAAAGTCTAGTATTTTAATATTTGAAAAACTACTTATGATACCAGGACAGCATACCATTTCTAGTTGCAATTACTTGAACCGGAGAAGAATCAGGATGTCGGAGTATAAAAACAAAGATACCATCAAGAAGCGTAGGAAAATTTTGAGAGGACGCAAACATAAAAAATCTGATAAATTTGATCAGAAAGAAGGAAATATGTATGAGGCTGGTTTTCATGATTAAAAACTATAGTTAACATACTTTTATATATAGTATTTTTTGAGTTACTATTGTTTTTATAACATTTTTTTTTCCAATTTTATCTTTATTTGCATTTTTCTCAGAACGCTGGTTTTTAATCTCCCGGCAAAGATATCTTGAAAACCGCTTGACCGATTTGTATGAAATTTTCAGGAAGGCTTCCTTTAATAAAGATGTATACAATGAACAGACAACTTTTTCAAAACATTTTTTAAACAGAAGAAATATTGAAAAACGTATGTGATTTTTGTGCTAAAAATTATTTCTACAATCAAACATGGATAACACCTGGTAGAAAGGTTGTTAGAGAAAAGTGTTGAAAAAATCAGCTAAAAATATTATTCTAATCAACTCCAATCTTTGCCAGGGCGAGGGAACTAATTTCACTTTTTTCCCTAGTTACCAGGTTGCCATGACAACGGGGTGCCATTATTTGTGATAAATCTTCCTAACATTTTATGTCCTCCTATTTGAAACATATAACAACTTTTGTAATGCTATATTTTAGAAAATAAATTTTTGAGGAGTGTTCCCCCTTAATGCATTTAATTATCTTTTAATATAAGATTGCGCTTTTTCTAAGAAATCAAAAAAAGAAAGAAAAATTTTCTTTTACTGCCTTTAACTTTTATACTAAATTTTAAAGGATAAAAATATAAAGCATGAGGAGCAGATTTTGTTAATTGGTTACAAAACCATGATTGTTTTAAACACGTGAATAAATGAGGAATGGACTTGCAAAACCTGATAATTCACTTTTTCAAAAAATCTGACTTGCGCACACAACTGGATAGCTCTTGTAATTTTGCATCAGGAAAATAATTCAGGACATGCAGAATCCAATATTTCTATCACAAATTAATATGCATACAATAGTGTTTCAATTACAACTGCATAACAAACAGATTTTCTGAAAACAGTTTTTGCCAATTATCTCGAAATGACAAAAAAGTGAATTATCAGGTTTTGCAAGTCCACTCCTCAAATATCTTTTTTTGAAGTTTATTAATCTATTAAGAATTTTTCTCCTGAGTATATAAGAACTGAGAATAAAGAATTGCTTAAGTTCTTCTCTTTTTTAATAAACTTATTGGACTTAATTGGAACTTATTGGGAACAATGAGGTAAAAAAGGACACGGAAAAAGTAAGACATCCTAAATATTCCAATTAGGAGAGGTCCCTAATCAATGTTTTCTAATGTAAACAATGAGATTTTTTCCCCTCTATTTAACAGACATCGTTTTACCTCTATGAGTGTGATCAAAACCACATTTTAAAAAAGTACCACCAAAAAACTACATTTTGAGGGGTAAAGTAGAATAATAAAACTTGATCTCCTATTTATCCCATATTTTATACTTTGTGTAATTATATCGTGAAAACCTCCAGAGTTTTTTGATGCAAAGTTATTTTGTTTACGATTTTAATAGTTTTTAGTCAATAATTTTGTTAACATGTTGTTAAATTAAATCGTTTGTCCTACTTCACCTCATACCTGTACTTTACCTCAATAGTAGGGCTCCTCTAAAACCAAAAATATATATACTTTCTAAAAATATTTTTCAATATCTCACTTCTCCTCACTCTCCTCTACCGATCGAACATTGTGCGCATATTCTATTGGAAAATTAATCCAATAACAAACTTTATTAATTATTCCGTAATGTTTTATTTTATTTAAGAACATGCAACCGTCTGCTGCATTAAATGCTATTAAAAATAAGTTGGTTCACAGTTTGGTTTATAGCGATTACGATTAGATAACGCATAATATAAATAAGAAAAAAATCCTTTATTTTTCTTTCTTACTTTTCTTTCAGTTTTTCTTGTTTACTTATTTATTACTCTTAACATAAATATTGTTCTTGAAGTATTTCTCAAATTAATTGTTATTTATTCTTACGTTTATAATTTTCAATAAATAATTTTTAAAGTATACATATATTATACGGTTATTGTAAATACGTACGATTGGGGGTTGGCGATAAGACAAAATGATGTCTTCTACTTGCCCCGCCAGTGTTTTTATTTATAAACTTTTATAAATAAAAACACTTAGTTATTAAACGGCAAAATAAACAAACAAACTTTCAAATATTAAATTATACAATAATATACAACTTCATTAAAAAATTTTTCTAAAATACCTAATGAAGAAGCCCAAAGAAGATTTTGGTATGAAACTCTGAAAAAAAAAAATCTTTCTGCTTGTATTTTTGTAAATTTATTTCGTAAAATTTTTTTTTAATTTTTAATAGAACTTTTTTTTTTCAAGAATCAAAAATATTTAATTTTTGCCATTTAAACGATGCTTAAGTCATTAAGCATAGACTTTTCATGTTTTTACATGGTTTAAAATAAAATTGAGAACCCTAATTAACGAGATTTATATATATAAAGTTATGAAACTGGCCGCAATGTACGAAATCGGTAAAATGTAAAAAAAATGTCTAAAAAAGTAGTATGAAAATATTTTACGTTATATTCAGACAGCTCTCTGGCAATTTAAAAACATTTCATAAACAATTTAAAAGTGTAATTACAAAAACATTTCGTCACTTATTTAACAACAATGCTCAAGCCCGTTTTAACTGACTTAACAGGAGAGTGAAAAAGCATATTTCTTTGATTTTAAGAGTTTATAAATTATTATAGTTTAATTCAGTGGTTCCCAACCCCGTGCCCGCTGGCACTATGGCGCCCACGAAGCAAGTAAAGCTGAGCAATTAATCAGCGTTTTTGGAGTAAATTGCTCTGCTTTACGTGAATAAAAATTTGAGCAATTTTTGCTCACATTTTATCCACGTAAAGTTGAACAATTACTCCAAAAACACTGAGTAAAAGTAAGTGCTTTTCTTTATTCACCCGGCCTATTTACTTTTTTTATTCTTTTAGTCCTAAGATAAGTTGGCCGAGTAAAAGACAACGAACCTATAATTTAAACACTGACTAGGAACAATAAGAAAATATGCGACATAAGAAATAACCGTCGCAATAAGAAAATATGCCACATACAACAGACATACAAACTTTGTTAAAGACTGACTTGGAGTTATGTGCCTGTTTCTCACTATAATTTGACGAGTCAACAGATATATCAGACACTGCATAGTTAGCAGTTATGGTGAGAATGGTATTTAGTAACATCACAGTAAAAGAGGATATGTTGCAAATATTACCTATAAAAAGACAGACAAGGGGTAAGGATATTTATTAAATATTTAGAACATACGCTAAATTAATAGATATGCCTTTGCACAAGCTGTCTGCGATAACCACCGGTAAAGCAACAGCAATGGTAGGTAAAAATAATCGATTTATTGCCCTTTGCAAAAAAGTTAAATCATTTTCAAACTTTATGCTCTACCACTTTATTATAAACCAGGAAGCTCTGTGTTGTAAAATATTGCCATTTAAACACGTTATGAAAATAGTTACAAAAATAATCAATACTATTCAAGCAGCTTCTTTGCAACACCGACTTTTCAAGACCCTGTCAGAAGATACTGAAGATAAAGAACATGATCTTATTCTGCTTACTGAAGTACGTTGGTTTAGCAAAGCAAAATTTTTTTTAAGTTTTTATAAGCAAAGCAAAAGCTTTTACAAAATTTGTGAGTTTAATTAAAGAAATAAAAACATTTAAAAAAAAAAAAAGAGAAATTATGATGAACTTGCTGACTCTCGCTAACTGATTGATTTGGGATTTATCACAGACATCATGGAAAAATCGAATTCTTTAAATCAGGAAGGAAAAGATAAATCATAGCTGAGATGATAAGCTCTGTAAAGTCTTAAAGTTGCTCTGTAAGCTCTTAAAGCTTAATTGGATTTGTTGATATGATATCTGCAGATCAATTATCTCGTGCATTTCCCACATATGAAGAAAATGCTAGGTAACAATGAATTAAACGGGTCATAATTTATTAAGAATCTTCAAGTGTTAAAAAAACAGTTTGAATAGAGATTTTTGCAATTTACACATATCGAGCCTATTGTTTCCTATTGCAGCAGTCCTTTTACTTGCTAATTAAATGTCATGGAAATGGCCGCATGTATTGCAGATTTTGTTCAAGGTAAGACCAAAGATCAAGAGGACCTTGATAATGATACTTTTCTAAAGTCCTTATTATTAGAGGACTTCTGGAACACAGTGAACAGAGAAAAGTTTTCATTTTTGAAAAAAGTGGCATACAAAGTTGAACCATTTTTCGGTTCGACATATTTATGGGAACCATTATTTTTAAATATGAACTTTATAAAATCAAGATTTAGATCTCAACTCACTGATAAGCATCTTTATGATTGTTTGCTGACAGTATTATTATTTTACTCTAGAAATTATATCATATCATTGGCTAGAGGTACTAGCCAATAATATGGAATGCCAAAGACATTGAAATATTGATATTTTTAATAAAATCTTTTCTTGTATTTGTGTTCTTTGTTTTATTTTGTTTACGTTTTGTAAATACATTTTTTAGTGTCTATGCAATTTGAATAATTATTTTATTTTTTTGA